>NC_092209.1:88399002-88409740 GCF_043381705.1 Parasteatoda tepidariorum
GCGCTCTGCTTAGAATAAAAATGAAATGTTATTAAATATTAAAATATCAGCATAAATTATATTGTATATTTCACTATGTTACTACCTTTCAAGTTCAAGGCATTCTTGGTAACTTAACTAATAAATCAAATAAGATTACTTACTACATCTACTCGACGATTCTATTATTAAGTGAATAGAGTATGAAAAAATTTGTTAACAGAAAAATTTGTTATTCTCATATTTGTCACCACAGATTCAAAATGAATTCATTCATCTTCTGGCATCTACAGTTCGAAATCAACTAATAAACGATATCAAAAGAAATACATATTATGAAGCTCAGTTAAAGTTAAGTTAATCAAAAGTCTGTATTTTTGTAAACATATCGCACTTTGCCATACAGTCACTCGAAAAAATCGTGTGTTTTCGAGTGACTGTATATAAAATATGCAGGCTTTGATTGGCCAAATTTTTCCATCATCATTGCGAAATTTTAGCTGAATTCAGTCTTAGAAAGTCATGGATTTACGAAAGATAGATTGTGTTCATACGATAGATTAATGGTCCCGCAATGGACTGATCGTTAAGACGCTGTTCCCAGCAGATCACCGAAGTCAAGCATCACTGGCTGCGGTTAGTGTGCGGGTGGGTGACCACTTGGATTAGTCTGCGTAAGGACCAAGGGTGTGCGGTATTTGTTCTCATTAAACTGTTCTACCGTGAAGTGCTCAACTTCGCGTGCAGGGTCGTCGGGCTACCGAAGCAGGGGTGCCATCCCCTCTGCAGAGGATCAAACTTGTGAGGTCATGTCTTCGGATCATCCTTAGGGATGTTTGCCAGACCGTCGCCAATAGCCCATTGTGTAGCTCTAGTGCGACGTAAATTTACTACAATAACAACAACGATAGATTAATGAAGAAGCTAACATAAAACTGATTTTACACTGAATTGATATTTTGTTTAAAAAAAAAAAGTTCATTAACACGTTGAATGCCATGAGGGTCACCAGTGACCGGCACTTAGTTTGTTCGTAACGCCACGAGGGTCACCGGCGAAGCCAAGATTATTAGAAACACATAGTTCGAGTAAATTTTTAATTTTTTTTAATATTATTATCGTTACTAAAATGGTTTGAAGAAATTAATGCAATACATACTGAGAAAATCAGTTTTGCCAGACGGGCAAGCCGCGTAAAATTAGCGTGGCATTCAACGTATTAAAGAAGGAAACGTAAAATAAACTATCAATTAGATTTGGGGGAGCACTCTGATGTGGTGACCCGGGGCAACTGCCCTGTATGCCCCTGCCTCAGTCAGGCTCTGCAAATCCCTAGATTACCTAGTTTATAGTGTCACTCTTTTCCCTGCGACCTTTGTGCCGCTTTCGAATTTAACTGACTGTCTCCGATCACATTCGTAAACTGACGCCATTTTGTTGACTAGTTTGAACAGTGAAGCAGCAATGCACTCGGTCTGTTATTTCTTATTTTCTTTTTACTTTATTTGTTTTATACTTTTAAATTATGATTTTAAAAAAAAGGTTGTTGCGCATCTGAGTGCTCCAATAAGTCAAAATTAGGCTTTAAGCTACATCGTTTACCTTCGAGATCGCAATAAAGAACGACAGAAAGTATGGCTGCATGGAATTGGCAGAAATAAATGGATTCCAAACTATACTAAGTTCGATAACATTTTATGTTAACAAAAATTATAAAAAATAATTATCCAGTTATATTTTAAAGTGCTCATTATTTTGTCTGATTATAAGGAATTTTGCTTTTTAAATTTTTAAGAAATGTCTCTATTGATAATATGAATAGCTTTGTTTCATTTTATAAAGGAATAATGAGTCTATTTTAATAAACAGTTATTGCAAATATTTTCTTATTTAAAGATATGTTATTAGCATTATTATTTATAGGGATATATATTTATTAGGAAGAAAAAATACTTATTCGCTTTGGGGAAACCGTGAAAAATCACCCTATTATTATTGATACTCATGTTAAAATTAATAATATGCATTCATTTTTTTAATTTTATAACCGTCGTTGAACAGCAGACCCAATTTTTGGGTTTACGACTGCTACCGCTCAACTCCGCAGCCTTGTTATTTTGAACCCAATCCAGATGACAAGGGAACTCCCATATCAGGTACTGGGAGAAATTTGCCTTACATGGAGAGGAAGACCACGAGAACCTTCAACGGTTAGGCTAACGGCAAAGGGACTGTACCCCGTGATCCGTCTACCACTGAGGATATTTCACGTCAGGACTGTGTTTTGTGCAAGCCGGATGTGGAATTCGTATCGTATTTACATAAATGACATATGATAAATTTTATGATAAAATGTACATAAAGTGCGCAAAATATCTGAAAAATTAACTAAGATTGTATCAACTCAGTTCTTACGTTATACCGAATATTTTATTTTCTACTATTTTGTGTAAAACCCCATAATAAAGTGTGTTTCTTTAAAGAAAATTCAAAATTATTTTTTAAAAATATTTATTATATAGACATAGAAATTATATTGAAAAATCAAGAAAAAGAAGAGAAAAGAAGTCGAGAAAAGAAGAACCAAGTTTTATTTAAAATATTTGAGAGAATCCCTTCAAAGCCAAGTCAAGTTTGGTATGCTAATTAAGTATCTGATTTCAGTCATTTATAATTGAGGCAATTTCCTGGAACGCGGTTCGCAGTTACCTGATAGCTCTATCTGTGACGTCACAGATTGGTGGGAATCAAAATGGAAATTCCCCCCCCAAGGGACAATTTTATCAGAGGTGCTGAAATTTTCATTCCTGTTATGAATTCTCTGAAAAATTCTGTAAGTATTTTTGAATAATTCATTTAGTTCAAAGTTTTAACTTATATTCACCCTAAACATTAATTAAATACTTTTTATTCATCCACATTACATTATTATACATTTAATACATTTAAATGTATAATAATTTTTTTTTAAACTGATGACACCTGATGTTAATACAGTTTTTTTTCAAATATTAATTCATTAATTAAATGTAATTTATTAGTTTTAGTTTTATAGGGGAAAGAATTTTTTTTAATTATTTAATAAAAGAAACTAAGATGAAATTTTTCTGTGTTGGCCAAAGTAGGAATCTTGTTCAAAATTTCAATCGTTAATAAAATACTTTTTATTCATCCAAAAAAATAAAAAAAATTAAAGTCAACAAAGAAAAATTTATCTTAGTTTCTTTTATTATATAATTAAAAAAATTTTTTATTTAATAAATATTTACAATTTTCTTTTTCATATAAAACTGAAACTAATTTATTACATTTAACTAATGAATTAAAATTTGAAGAAACTGCATTAACATCAAGTGCCATTCCCGACAAGTTTAAGAAAACCATATCTTAACTTATATTAGTCCTATATTTTACAACAATATAGACACTAAGGAGGGAAACGCTTAATTGAAATAAATATTTTCTTCCAGTAATAGTACCGCTATGTTGAAATGTGTTATTTAGATCTTAGTCTAAATAATTTCACAAAACTAGCTTATGTTATTCTAAACAAATGCTGATTGAAAATAAAAATATTTTTTGTTTATACGCTAAGAAATACTCGTCTTTTAAACGCTATAAAAAATACTCGTCTTTTAAAATGAACTGCGTTAGTTGGTACCATAAGTTGTAACGCAATAGAGAAAGAGCGAGTGTTTTTTGACAATTTTACGTTAATCGGATATTATTAACACTGGATTGCCCAAGGATGTCATTTTGACTGCTTTTTAATTTCCATTAGATAAACAATGATGTATATAATGACACAATTTCTTAGAATTTCGTGAATTTTTTGTACAACATATAATTTTTTTAATTGCTAATATTTACTAATAACTTGTTATATAACTGAAAATAATATAAAAAATTAACTAAACATATTTCTTTACACATTATTTATTGTTTTACAATCCAGCCATTTTGTCTGCTTTTGGGCAATATAGGTATGTACTAAGTTTCAGTCTTTCTATAGTTAAGGAAACAAGATTTTCATACTAATAGCTCTACTAAGTTTAAAAAGGGATTAATTAGTCACTCTTTCTATGCCAACCAAATATAAACGATAACAGAATGCTCGCTGCAAGGTTGTCTGTTTTCTGAGTAATATATACATACTATAGCTTCAAAACCCACTCTGGTTGGGAAGTATACTCTTTTCTATGGTTATGACAGCCTCTGGTTACTGTCCCANTTAACACTAGATTGCCCAAGGATGTCATTTTGACTGCTTTTTAATTTCGATTAGATAAACAATGATGTATATAATGACACAATTTCTTAGAATTTCGGGAATTTTTTGTACAACATATGATTTTTTTTATTGCTAATGTTTACTAATAACTTGTTATATAACTGAAAATAATATAAAAAATTCATTAAGCATATTTCTTTACACATTATTTATTGTTTTACAATCCAGCCATTTTGTCTGCTTTTGGGCAATATAGGTATATACTAAGTTTCAGTCTTTCTATAGTGTTAATAATAACGAATTAAGCTGGTTATATTTTGGTTTGATAAAAAAAAAATTGATTTATTAAATTCTAAAATGGTTTTTCTTTTTTATTCAAGTCTGAATTTTTTATTGACAGAGCAAATAATTCTCACACATTGTATGTTATATTATTTTTGTAAATTGATACAATTTTAATTTCTAGGTATTGTGTGTCTTTGTCTTAATTCTTCCAGCACTCCACTCTACAGCAGGTAATATTACACTCATATAATCGAACGAACTTTTATATAGCGAGGATTTTTCACTCAATATTGACAATACAATTTTGAATTTTTTTAAAAACCATCTTTGTTCTTTTTTTCAATAATTCATTTTTAAATGTTGGAATATCATTTTATCTGTGATAAGTGAATTTATTCGTTTGAGATTGGATAGCCATGCAAGGTTTGAACATAGTTTTTGAACGTTTTAAAGGAGACATTTTGAAATTCTTAATAGTTTACTATTAGGCATTCTTTTAGGTTGTATTGTAGACGATTTTGTTTTTCAAATATTTATCATCAGTGATGTTTGCTAGTGTATAGCCTTAAGCAAAAAATTAATTAGTGACTTGTAACTAATCACATGGTTGCATAAAATCACGTGGCGTGTTAACTTGACAACTTTAAGACTTATTATCACGCTGGATCAGTTTTCAAGTAAGATTTAATCGGATAATGGCAAGCGAAGTCACGTGTAAAGTCATTTGTAAGGATAACGAATTATTTATAATATGATACGAATAATCTATAGTAATCTATACAGTCCGTGACCAAATTATTAGACGCACTATAAGATTCTATGTAAAATCTTAATTATCAGGTGATATTATATAGCTGTATTGTCTTTACGCGGATGAAACCGGTTTGCACTTGTTTATGTTCATGTATCCATGGGTTAACACTGTAATGCAATACGTTAAAAATAAATACAAATAGGAAGTATATTAAAAATCACTTGAATTAAAACCCATTACATGTATGTTTAAATATAAAAGTATCGCATATAAACTCTTGCAAAACATGTAATTATTATAACACTGCAGTGCGTCTAGTAATTCGATCTAATTATTATAATGTACTAATATAATATTCTAATATAATAAATATTCTATATTTATATAATATATCGTCTGATTTATCCAATCGTCGAATTTATATTACATATCGTCTGATTTATATTACATTGATACACGAACGTAAGTGTAAATCGGTTTCAGTCTCGTAAAATCAATAAAGCTGTATAGTATCGTCTGATAATTGGGTATAATATAAAAAAAAGCACAACTACTTCCACTTAGTAGGAATAACATTTACCATGACGCAATGCTAAATTCTATGCCACTATCCACAATTACTTTTCTTTATAATGCAATAAAATCTGGCGAGCTGCTCTTTAAACGATCAAAAACTTCGTTTGTTTATTTGTGACTTGAAGTTAGGCTCGCAGAAAATGCCGTTCATGATTTAGTAGGAATAACACAACCTGTGACGTAGGCTATAGTATACCCAATTAAAATTTTACAAAGAATCTTAGAGTGCGTCTAATAGTTTATTCAGGGACTTTGATATATAATCTATTATATAATAGAAATGATGATTTGAATAATGATGAAATTTCTCCAAAAGCATTTTCTCTATCGTCCTGTAATTTTGACTACGGCTGCAAGGAACAATTTTCAGTCCCAATTATAAAATTCATTCAAAATATTTCTGAAAAAAGAGTTCTAAAAAGTCATTTGAAAAATGGAATTTTCTCATTATTTAAAGTTAAGCCTTTGTAATAAA
Organism: Parasteatoda tepidariorum; assembly: GCF_043381705.1. NCBI lineage: Eukaryota > Metazoa > Arthropoda > Arachnida > Araneae > Theridiidae > Parasteatoda > Parasteatoda tepidariorum. Next base: position 88,405,303 of record NC_092209.1, read on the forward strand.
TTAAACTATAGACGATTCAATTTATTCAAATGTTTTAAGGATAGCGTCAGTGATATTTGGTAGCTTATATCTCTTATTTGATCAAAAAGAGAGTTTATTGCACGTGCTTTAAATTTAATTATTTTTTATTCGCTATGTCAGATAAATTCAATGATCAACTTGAATACAAAAACTTCGGCAGACTACGCCACCAAATTAGTGTTTATGAAGTTATTTGAAACCACGCGTTTATTTTGTATCAAAAAACTCTTTTAAAACGTGTTTTTATGAGACTAAGTCATTTAAAATCAACGGTAATTCAAATGAATAAGAAAATAAGTAACAAAATTAATAAAACAAAATAGGTAAATAGTAAAATTAATACCTTATAAAACATAATAAAACGAAATTAATGCAAAACTAATACTTACTCGCTTAGGAGAAATGTTAAGTATCGCCATCTTATTTTTCACGGAAATTTTCCTTAATTTAGGTAATGGGTCTTTAAGTTATGTACTAAAAACCAAAAGTATTGGAGAAAAGGCAATCGACGGGAACGGTAAAAAATTGCTATACTAAAATTGGCGCCATTACTTTTGGTAATACTACTTACTACTGGCATTATGATAATTGGTGCAGGTTTAACCAAGTACATATTCTGCAACGGATTTAACGCAGTTGTAGTGTATCTACAAAAATACAATACAAATTCATTAGTATATAAGACATGTTAACTCGATTCTATGTAGGGGTACCTTTTCATTGATGACAGTTCACATTGTCGATACTATTCCTACATTTGTGACTCGGACGTGATGTAAACACGCCTACATTGACAGATGCTCCTACTTCGTTTTGAACACGCTTACCTTGACAGAAACTCCCATTTCGATTTAAACACGCCTACTCCGATAGATTATCCGCATTAAACGGTTGACTTGCTACTTGTGACTGTGACACTATCCTCGCGCTGTTGTTACTCAGTCTCGATCACACACAACGTCGGCCTGTGTACACTCGATTGCTACTGGCGACACAGGAGCAACCACGACCGTGAACTTAATACAGCTCTCACGATCAGCACTCAAAAGTACGGTGATCTTAATACAGCTCTACTGGCTTCTCACAAAACAGCAATGATACAACTAGTGGTATCCGTTCATCGAATTCTATAACAGCTATAATTCTGGTGGGGAAGTACTGTAGTGTATCTACCACTACAAATATACAATTCCAATTCACTAATATGTAAGACATCTTAACTCTATGTTTGGGTACCTTTTCATAGATGAAGATTGACATGGTCGATAACAACTCTTCCCATATTGGTGACCGGGTAGTTGTTCTGTTGTAGTGGTAGATACACTACACAACAAATAGGGAATATAGTATATAATATAGGAAATATAGTATATAGGAAATATAGTATATTATATACTATTATATACATATATTTATATGCATATATTTATATACATATATGGAGTATATATATATTATATACTCCATTATGACATGGTTATAGGAAATATAGTATATTAATGTATAAAGATTAAATTTAATGTATCACAATTGAAGTAACTTTTTCCAGCACCACTTATAAATAATTTAAACGGTATATTAATGGACAAATAATGAAATGGTCACAAAGGTCTCATAAGAATTCTAATTTCGCTTTTGGTTTGCTTCCAATTAGAAATGCATTTAGAACAAAATTCAACGATTTAGGTAGGTAATAGGTACCAAATATACCTGCAAAATATTTTATTCGTGTATTTGGTACTTATTAATGCTCAGCAGTTTTGATATAGATACTGTGGAAATAGGCACCTCAAAAAAGAATAAGTACAGGAATATTAGAATGTTTTGGCGCCAAGCAATAGCAATATGCCAAGTGATACAGATATTTTAATGGAATTAACTACAAAAAATGTAAAATCACTAGAAATAAATAATTCTAAATAATTGAGCCGTGGTGGCTCAGGAGATAGAGCATTCGTTTTTAATGAGGTGAACTGGGTTCCCAGCTATATCTGGTCGATACTAGTTCCGCACCCGGCTCGCTCGAATCACAGTGCTGACATAAAATATCCTCAGTGGTAGACGGATTATGGTATAGAGTCCCCTAAACGTAGGGCTGGCCGTTGGAGGTTTTCCTCTCCATGTAGCACAAATGCTGGTTAATTCCATCCAAACGTCCTCCATAAAGGCAGATTTCCTCCAAGGCTCGATCCAGGAGTTCCTTTATCTTCTGGATTGAGTTCAAAATTACAAGGCCACGGAGTTGAAAATTAGTTGTCGTAAAACCAAAAGTTGGGTCGGCTATTCAACGACGATTATAAAAAAATAAATAAATAAATAATTGGTGTTATTTTAGCTTTACTAATCGCATCGGTATGTACCTTTTTAGTTTTGTAAATGATTTTGTAGTGTTCGGTATTGATTTACTGGCTTTTGGTAGCGATTCGAACACAAAGTCTAAACAGTTATGAAATAAGGGAATAAAAGAATATATATGTTTCAGATTTTTTTGCCGATGAAGTGGCAACCAAACTCGCTGCTTTCAATGATGAGTTTGCTGAAATGTGGTGGCTTCACCAGTCTGCCGATTGGAACTATTCAACCAACATCACATCAGAGAATGCGCGAGCTCACCAGTATGCGCTTGTAGCTTACAGCGACTGGATGAGAAAGTGGAAACTATGGGCCAAAGAGGTACGCTACACAAGGCATTTAAACCCTCAAATGAAAAGGGATCTAGATATTATGGCTTCTGGTGTCGTATTCATGAACTCGGATGACGCAAAGTAAGTATGATTCATCACATGCCACGTTATGAGAAGAAAGCCAGGACTCACGCATATAAGTCAGTAATTTAGAAACGAAAACATTTTTGTTGGCCAGCGTTTCAAGCACTTTAAATATGAGTTTAGCGAGCCTTCAGATGACACCATACCAGGAAAGAAAATTTTCCTCACAAATTCTCTTTTTCCTTCATTACTAATTTAAAGTGTAGAAAAAGTAATGTTCTGACAAACCTAGAACAAGCCACGAAGTTTCGAATACTGAAAAGAAAACTTTAAAATATACAAATGAAAATAAATTGTGAGAAGATAACTTTGGATTATGCAACGGTGAAGTTTTCTTCTAGTAATTTGTTTGCATTTAAATATTTTGAAGTATTTTTTTTTCAGCAACTGAAACTTCACGACTTACACTAGGCATGCCTGAACTCACTTTTTCTACACTTTAAATTAGTAATGAAGGATAAAGAGAATTTTCCTCCGCGGTATGGCGTCCTCTTAAGGATATTCTAGTGGTTTCGACTGTTTCTTAAACGCTTCGTAAAAATGCTGATTCGATGACATTTTAATCTATAACAATGGTTTTCATCAGAGCAGTGATGGCTCAGGGGAAAGCGCACTCGCCTTCCAATGAGGTGAACCGGGTTCGAATCCCAGTCGATACGAATCCCGCACCCGGCTTGCACCGACCACAGTGCTGACGTAAAATATCCTCAGTGGTAGACGGATCATGGGTTAGAGTTTCTTTGCTGTCTGGCTAACCGTGGGAGCTTTTCGTGGTTTCCCTCTCCATGCAACGGAAATGCTGGTTAGTTCCATCAAAAAGTCCTCCACGCAGGAAACTTTCTCCCAATACTTAATCAGGGATGAGATTGACCAAAAGGCAAAAAAGCTGAATTTCCAAGCAAGTAAATTTTACGTACGCGCAATCGGTCAACAATAAATTCCAGACAGTTTAAGATAATAAATAACAATGTGTTTGTGTATTTATTTATTATTATATAAATGATTACATCGATACTTAACAATTAGTAAAAAGAAAAATTACCAATTGAAAAAATAAAGCTAGAAATTATATTTTTCTTCAGTTCACATAAGAGACAATTATTACTTGAGAAACTGTCTGGTTTAGCAAATTAAACATACATTAACATTCCATTTCTGTTAATAAATAGTGTTACACGATTTAAGGCAAATATATCAGTAACATGACTTTTTAAATTATTTTGAAAAGAAAATCAACTTTTACAATTGGAAAATCACTATGTTTATATTATAATCTGATCTAACTAGAGCCCTGTGAAACATATCAATAACTGCGAAGTAAAAATATATAGTAACTCCTTAACATACAAAAATTGCTATTTTAGTTCGAAAAATTACATGATAATCAGCAATTATTTAGATAATTATTTTTCATTTGGTAAGAACTTTGCATTTTATAGCATAAATAACAGCAACATTATTTTTTAAATTTATTATTTTTTAAATTTTGCATTTTGATGCTGAGTTACTTAACTCTGTTTCCAAAAAAAAAAAAAATTATCACTTTTTAAGTGCTATATCTTTTATGTTTGCTATATTTAGTCGTCAGTCCATCTTCAAACATCTTGTGACAAATCCTATTTTTTCTTCTTTGCAAGCCCAGAATGTAA
>NC_092209.1:88409820-88427828 GCF_043381705.1 Parasteatoda tepidariorum
AAAAAAAAAAAGGCTGAAATTCGAGAGACAAAAGTGAAAAAAAGCGGAAATCCGCTAAAAAGCGGAAAAATCTCATCCCTGTTAATCCAAGAGTTCCTTTGTGTTCAGGATTGAGTTCAAAATGACAAGGCTACGGAGTTGAACATTAGTAGTCGTAAACCCATAAAATTCGGTCGGCTGTTCAACGACGGTGATAAAAAACTTCTAAGTGAAAAAAAATTTGACACACACAGGGGGGATTTTTTAAAAAAAAAAGTCTGAAAGCCTTTAAAATACTCAAGTTCAAGATCCATTCTAAAGAACGGATAACTTTTTATGGCAAGATGTTATTTATTGTTTACAATTTTGTTACAAGTTTTGCCTCAAGCGTGAGGAACTTAAACTATAGCTTTTTATTCACCTTGGCAATAAAGCTTCTAAAAATACAGTTAAGTGTTGAAAGTTGGCAGTCGTAAACCCAAAAAAAGGGTCGGTTGTTCAATGACGGCTATAAAATAGAATAAAATGGTTTTCATTAATGAAATTTACCATTCTGCTCGAACCACACAGCGCCAGAACGACGTAATTGTTTACAAACCATCCCTCTGTTGCAAACTTCTGATTCAAATCGACTCAATATATGTTTCCGCTTAAAGCACATAGCTAATCTGAAGATAAAGTGTTTTCCTGTACTCGTCAATGGTTAAAATTTCTCTCATTTCTTCGTAATTCGTTTCTCTTAATGGTATAACATATTTTGTAGCTGTTGTCGGTTTTCCTGGGATAATATAAAAATTTAATTCGCATATAATTCTCATTAATTTAATTCGTATGTAACTCTTATAATTTAATTTGCATAATTCCCAATTAATTGTAATAATATTTTAATCCGTTGGATTCTTTGCATTATAGTTTTTTCATTGATTGATGATTGATTCTATCAACTAGTGTGTTGATTGTTTGATTGTAGTCTCTTGATTTTTTAAGATATCAAAAAATAAACAGATAGCATGCTAACTTAAAAGAACGTCATACCATGGGGGAAAGTTTTCATGGCAAATTCTTTTTCACCTCAATAACTAATTTAAAATTGAAAGTGTAGAAAAAGTGAGTTCAGACAAACCTAGAGTACACCAGGAAATTTCAAATACTTAAAAGAAATTTTTAAAAAGTCAAAATGAAAATAAATCATAAGACGATAACTTAGGATTGCGCAATGGAGAATTTCTCTTCCAATAATTTGTTTGCCGTTTGACCAATAAAATAAAACCGTTTATAAAATAAAATAAAATAAAATCTGCAATGCTAAACCTATGGAAAAAAAACATTCCTGTCTGTCGATTATTTTTAAAGATTTTTAAAATCAGGAGTTAAAACTGCTTGAAATCACTGAAATAAAATAAATATCTCTACATAAATTCATAAAAATTTTCTACTTTGAATAAATAATCAGTATTTAAGTTTAAAAATAGAAAGGAAGAAAAATTCTTAAAAATAGGAAAACTTTCAAACAAATTGAAGTTTAAAAAAAATAAATAAAACTCTTGTTAAGTTAATAAATAAAAATTTAGCACAACGAATTTCGATTACGTTGTCTTATTTATGCTGCCTTCAGTGTGAAATATTTTACAACCAGTTTAATAATCCTCCTCTGATATTAATTTTATTCCAACGTGTACTCCATGTCTTAGTTATTTTCTAACACTATCACAAGTCAAAATTCTTCATGCCCCCATCAAAAATTTTTGATGATTTATGTTGGTTTCAGTGCGTTTCATGATGGCCCAACATCATTTGATGGTCACCATCATCCAACACTTTCCATTATGCATTCATGGTATTTGATATGTCAACAAACTTCCATCATCCATGATGGAAAATACTATGATGGTTAACAATCAAGAGAAATTTGATTCTTATTGACCAACAATCCATGATGATTCATGATCCATGTTGATTCTTACTATACATTTCCATTATGGTTTAATAGGAATTCTTGTTGGTTCTCAGGAATATGCAAATTTGTTTTCTTATGTTGGACCATCATAAATCAGTCTGGATTCTTACATTTTTTATGATGATTGTTAATGATCATTCCAACATTTGATTTCTAGGATATGTGATGGAAATTCGTGATAGTCCAAAATGGTACAACAATATACATTTCTATGATGGTGTAATGGAAATTCTTTTTCGTTCAGCAGGAATATACCATCAAAACAATTTGTGTGTTTTTGTACGTTATACTCTCATAAATCAGTCCGAATTCTTACATTGGAGTGATGGTTACTTATGTAGGTTACCATCATGAAATATAATAGTTCATGATGGAATTATTGATGGTTACCATCAAGACTATGCTGGTCCATCAATGAAAAGTCATCAAAAATTTTGACTTGGGCTGTAGCACATCAGAACTCTTTTTTATCATGTTTAAAGAAATCTATTATTTCTTATTTCAGGCAAATTTCTGAAATAAAATCGAAACTTTTAGAAATCTACAGTTCGGCAACAGTTACCATTCCTGGTAACAGAACTTTGGTTGGTGAAGAAACGGTGATGGCTGCCATGGCGAGCATAAGAGAACCATTTCAACTGAAGCATATCTGGAAGACATGGATAGAGGAAGTGGGCGAGAAAGGAAAACATCATCTCCTTGGAATAATTCAACTGACCAATAAAGCTGCCAGAGATAATGGTAACTCAATACATTTGATTACTCCACGATGATAATTTAGCTCTTCATTTTTCTATATGTTATGGCAGACGAATTTATCAATTAAACAATAGTTTTCATTTGGAACAAAATTTAAATTTACAACGAAATGTTTAAGAAAATTAACAAAGCAAAATATTTATGAAAATAGGCATAGTTTGAAATGCAGTCTTCACTGCTAGATAAGAAACCCAAATTTTTTACTCTTGAAAAAGATATCTGTAACAAATCAATGTAAACATGTTTTAAGCACTAGGTGGATAAATCACCAAATCGCTTCGCTCACCAACATCCGAAATTGTTCTCCAATGTTTTCTTTTTCCCGCAGTGGACTGATCGTAAAGACGCGGTTCCCAGTAGAACACCGAAATCAAGCATCACTGGCTGTGGTCAGTGTGCGGGTGAGTGACCACTTTGATAAGCCTGCGTAGGGACGGAGGGTGCGCTTTATCGATTCTCGTTAAACTATTCTACCATAAAGTGCACGACTTCACGCGCAGGTCGCCGGACTACCAAAGCAGGGGAGCTATCCCCTCAGCATAGGATCAAAAACTCTGATGGCATGTCTTCGGATCATCCTCAGGGATGTTTCCGAGTCCGTCGCCAATAGCCCATTGTGCAGCTCTAGTGCGACGTTAAAAAAGTACCTACCTACCTACCTTAAGAGTCAATAATTTCCGCAAAAACCAAGAACATTATACAGAACAAACATTATTGAGAGCAAAACAAACAATTATTGTAGTCTTATGGAACATTATTTTGACAATCTGTTAACTGTAGCGAAATGGACGATTACCTGGTCATTAGTTTATTTTGTGTCAATTTACTGTACAAAATCAAGGAACCAGGATTCAACCGGGTTAGGAATTCTGCCGAATATCAAGGATTCGGCAATTTTTTTTTTTAAAATTTCCAGTACATCTTTCACTTTTCGGCATTATTATTAAAACGTAACGTTTTCATTCTTTCATTCACGGTTAAGGATAAATGAAAGCTTGCAAGATATTTCATTCGAATATTTAATATGTAAGAATGATTAGAGGTAATAGCTGTTCTTAAAAATGTAATTTCTTTTTCACTATTTCATTTATTCGAATTTTTTTTCATTATGAAACATTGCTATTACGCCTTAGAAACGCCTGCGGTAATTAATAATAGAACGATAGTGGAGAACATACTTGCTTTCCTATGATTACGTAAGAATAGTTACGTAAGAATTGCTATGATTTATATGTAAGAATGATGAGAAGTAACAACTGTTCTTTACAAGGTATTTTCTTTTTCACTATTTCATTTATTCGAATTTTTTTTTCATTATGAAACATTGCTATTACGCCTTAGAAACGCCTGCAGTAATTAATAATAGAACAAACGTAGAGAACACACTTGTATTCCTATGATTACGTAAGTGTCTGAGACTGAGACAAAATGCTGTGGAACTCGTATTGAGTGTGGTAAGTAATCACACAAAAAGGATTAAAACTCATTAAATTCGGATTCTATTTTAGAAGCAGCCTATAAACGATGCATTTCATCAAAGTTTCAGTAACATAAACCTTTTTTTAACATTTGAGAACAATAATGGTTAGATATGAAAAATATATACAAGGTCTAAAAAACTTTCTCGAGATATATTCTCCGAATCGTTGCAAAAGCTATCCAATGATACCCATAGTTTGTCTACAGAAAGAACTCGCCCTGCAAAAGAGTCTGAGGCCATCTGCTGCCATGGAAACAAAAATAGCGCATTTCAAGAAGGGTACAGTTTGTCTAAAGTAAAAACTCCCCTAGCCATTTGTCTGGAACCATGGTGGTGACTATGGTAATGAGGTATAATTATTTTAAGTAGGGGTGTGGGGTCATTGTTGAAGACGGATTTTGGAGCGGGTCGACGAGAGAAAAGGAATCTTTTTCTTCCGTCTATTGTGCTAGCTCTCCCTGAAATGTACTATTCTGATTTCCATAGAAGCTAACAACCTCAGACTTTGTGGCGGGGGAGTTTTTACCGTTGACAAATTATAGCTTCTCTTAACTCTAGGGCTAACAAAATATTCCCTTTCTCTCGCCGACCCGGGTTCAAACCTGTCCTCAGCAATGACCCCGCACCCTTACTTGAAATAGTTTTACCTAGTCACCATAGTCACTGCTACGGGTTCAGACAAATGTCTAGGGGAGTTCTTACTTTAGACAAACTATGACATGATCTTCTTTCCTGAGGTTAGATGGGGGAAATTTTGAAATCTTAAACAAAAAATAATGGTGTGTATTTAAGATTTCCTCCACCTTCAGAGATTGGAGTTAGGTATCATTGGATTGCTTTTAAAAAAATATTGAAAGTGTGTGTTTCAACTTTTTTGATTCTATGCATATTTCTCAAAATATTTGATACTTTCCAAACGTTTTTTACATCTTGTATCTAATGAAAAATATTTAATCTGCTGGTTTTTTAATTGTTTTAATTTCAACTGAAATGTCACACTTGTTGATAATCTTCTTTTCCCCTTGCAACAAACATTTTTAAAATTCTAACGATCCCCTTAAATCTTGATATCAATAAATGGAGAAACCCATTCAATAAAATTTACATTTGCCAAAACTATATTCCTTTATTCTTTGCAACACAGTTTGAAAACTTATATTTCAAGCAGTAATACGAGTGCAAATGCGTTGGAAAAGATTTAAAGGGGATTTGGCAACAAATGGTCCACGAATAATCTTAGTCGCAATCAAGTTAGCTTCAAAAAAACCTAAGAAACAATACTTCAATTATCTTGTTAGCAATGCGTAAAAAACCATCTACAATTCAAACATTGTGCCTTATCTACGTAAAGTCATAACTTCTAAACTATAAATTCTATAGTATCGTACATACTATCATTTGATTCAGCATACCCGTGAAAACAATACCTCATTTGTCTAGACAGCAATATACAAGTTTCACCCAATACCAAAACCTGACTAGGAGGGTTAACAGTTTGAAAAGATGAAGGTAGAAACATTAAAAACAGCTTCGTTAACACCCAATTAATCGTATCCCTTATTGCTCATCAGGTTATTCGGACACAGGAGAAGCGTGGAGAGCAGAACTAGGAATGGAGGATTTAGTGAGTGACGTCCTCAATTTGTGGAATGACGTCAAAGGATTCTACGGACAACTACACGCTTACACCAACCACAGATTGCGTATGTTCTATGGTCATCAACACTTCAGGCACGAAGGATACATTCCAGCACATTTATTAGTTAAGTAGATCCATATTATTATGGATTTTATAGATATTCGATAGATATCGATATCATTTGATATCGATTTGTAGCAGTTATTAAAGTATGCATACTAATTAAATAGCCAATAAACCATAACTTTTAAAAACATGACAGTCTGTTATATGGTTTTAGTTTGTTAAAATTAGATTTACCAAGCGGGGGTTGCAAGTCACAGCTGATTTATTTTCAACCATTAAATAAAAATTTCAATTGGTTACAAGCAATCGACTACTTTTGATCAAAATATGATTAGATTTAATCATAATTGAAAGCGCCATTTTTAAGTTAATAAGCTTTTTTTTAAATTTTCTTTTTCTTGTCTGCAAGCTCAAATGTATAAATCTCCAGCACTCATGTGGTTAGTTGTTATATGCGCTTGGAACCTTCTTCCATTTCACAAAAAATTCTCAAATATTGTCATAAAATATCTTTATTAACAGAAATATTTGATTTGCAAAATAGATCAATGTTATATAATGAATAAGACTAATATTAGAAATAATCATCAATTCTCAATCTAAATCAGAAAAATATTTTTAGATAATATCACTACCATTAAGATTTTTGATTGTTCGTAATTATAGGACAGTCACCACTTGCTCACTAAATAAAAAAATGGCGATGAAATAAATTTCTTCCAATAGCCGCCCGATCGTCACTTTTTTTTTGTTGCCAAAATTGCACTCCATGCTAATTATATTGTTTTTCCCCCTAATGAATACGGAGAACCTTGCTGGATCAGGGGATGGAGCTCTCGCCTCTCAATAACGAGACCTGGGTTCGAATTCCAGCGATGACCAACGACAGCTGGTCGCACCGGCCTCAGTGCTAATGCAAAATATTCTCAGTGACTTACGGATCATGGGTTAGAGTCCCCTTGCCGTCATGCTAACCGTGGGAGGTTTTCGTAGTTTTACTAGAACGGCAGTTCAACCCGGTTATAAAATAAAATAAAACATGGAATTACTATAAATATTTTGCATTATTCTGAAAATGACTTTTTTTGCGCTTTTACATTAAAACTTTTCTTATTTATTATTCTTTGTCCTTTCCAATGGATTTACGTTATTAGATGGGGAAAAAATAACATTTTTAGTTGCTTGTTTCATCGTAATAAATTAACCTTTTATTTTGGCTTTTGCTCGAGACTATCTCATCATATTCAAAATTAACCATATTTGATATATGATTAGTTTGTTTATGCTCCACATGGCTTAGGGCCTGTCTTTTTGCTATGTCTCTATGCAAATATATAGTGAAAAAATTGAAATCTTTGTGAAGGAATTTAGAATGTCAGAAAAGGGAACTAATACTAACGGGCTTGACTTACTCGAAATAGAAAGAAAAAGACAGTTGCTAACGTAAAGAAATGCCCCTTTCCAACAATCAATCAGGATCGAGATACCCGTTCCACGTCACTTGCAAGTATCTCATTAATTCTTTTTTGATTCATGAGAGTAATACGCAAGCGAACTTTAATGATGCTGCCTTTAAGGTATTTAATTAAAACAGAGTCGTCTGCATTTTAATTTATATCAAATCTGAGTATATATTTCACTTTCAAGCGAACGATGGAGGGACTGAAATTGTCCCAAAGAGAGTTATAAGAGAGATTCTATTGCAGGTAGCATGTGGGGAGAGAACTGGTCAGGATTGAACGATATCCTTCAGCCATATCCAGAACATCCAAATTGGAATGTCTCTTCCATTTTGAGAGAGAAAGGCTTCACTCTATCAGATGTGTTTAGAACAGCAGATACGATGTACACCTCCATGGGACTGGAGGCTCTCAACCCACAGTTTTGGTACAAATCCATGTTTGAAAAACCCAAAGATGGACGAATCGTAGACTGCCATTCTGTTTCGTACGATTTTGCCTTAAACGACGACTTCAGGTAAATATATGTGTGTCCCATTAACGAACTTGGAGAGTCATGCACGTTTTAGATTTTTAACATTCTTTTTAAATTCCAAAATTCTCTATATTGCGGTAAAGTGCCACTCCTTATACTAATGCTTTTTTAATTATTTATTTATTACAACAACTGTACTCTGAGTCCTTTTTATTTAAAAAAAAAGATAAGTATTTGATATTTAGGGGACAAATATTTTTTTTTATTATACCATATTTGTTTTGTTTCATCATAATGTCTTTCAACATAAGTGTCTCTTACATATTAAATACTTTTACAACAAAAAAGAAAAAAAAATATTCCGGGTACAACTGTTGCACCAGCCTTCTCCAAAACTTTCAGTGTAAGATCCATTGACCATAAGTACAAGTCCACTTCCGACACTGACACTTTTTCTTATCGCTAGATAGGAAAAAAATATTTCGAGCAATTTATTGTGTGAAATTCGTAGCCACTTTCAGGAGAAAAATTTATCCCAATTATTAAAGAAAGGTGAATGATTACAAAAATGTATTATACATTTTTGTAACGTATACTTGTACATGTACAAGTATTATAAAAAATGTTTTAAAATTCAATTCCTACTTAGGTCAACAAAGAAATTTTTTTATTTTATTTTATTTTTATAAAATAATTAAAAAAATTTCTTCCAATATAAAACTAAAATTATTTATTTAAATTTAATTAATGAACTAATATTTAAGGAAAACTGTATTAACATCAAGTGACATCCACTACACAAGTTAAAAGAAATGTATTTGAATTTGAGTGGATGAATAAAGAGTATTTAATTAACGATTGAAAATTTGAACAAGATAATAGGGAGAATGTGAAATAATAGTAGGAATTGGAAAAGAGACATTTCTTTTTCTTTTTTAGGAATTTGTGTATTAGGTTTTGAAACAAATTTTTAGAATTTAAGTAGTATTTTCTGTTAGTTGTGATACAACACCGCAAAACGGTATACAGACTCACACAGGTTTTTTATTTTATTATAGTTATAGAAATACTGGAGAGCTCGGCATAAGATGAACGATTTATAGAGTTACTGCAGTTTTAGCTTTGTTACTGTTATCTCTGTTTCTTGCTCTAAATCTGCCATTAGAAATAAAAAAGAAAAATATTTATAGAAAAAACAATTTTGTGTGGGTTTGTCCCTCGAGTTGTTTGTATATACGAGGCATAAAAATGTCAAAGTACCGACAATTTAAAACACAAATCTTTTAATTTTTCCACAGGGTCCGGATGTGTGGATCAGTGAATGAAGAAACGTTGAGGCAGGCCGTGCATGAAATGGGTCATATCCGTTATTACATGGCATATCATCATCAGCCCATGCTTTACAGAAATGGTGCCAACTCTGCTTTTCATGAAGCAGTAGGCGAAACATTCGTTTATGCATCTCAAAACCCTCACTGCCTCACTACTCTAGGACTCATTCAACACTCAAACGTAACAAAAGGTAATAATTATTATTCTTGCTCTAAATTCATTAATTCATTCATTCCTCAACTGTAACAAAGGGTAACGATTGTTATTCTTGTTCTAAATTCATTCATTCCTCAAACTTAAAAAAAGGTGAAAATTATTATTATTGTTCTAAATTTATTCATTCCTCAAACATAACAAAAGGTGAAAATTATTGGTAAAGGTGAAAATTATTATTGTTCTAAATTCATTCATTCCTCAAACCTAACAAAAGGTGAAGATTATTATTCTTGCACTAAATTCATTCATTCCTCAAACCTAACAAAAGGTGAAGATTATTATTCTTGCACTAAATTCATTTATTCCTCAAACCTAACAAAAGGTGAAGATTATTATTCTTGCACTAAATTCATTTATTCCTCAAACCTAACAAAAGGTGAAGATTATTATTCTTGCACTAAATTCATTTATTCCTCAAACCTAACAAAAGGTGAAGATTATTATTCTTGCACTAAATTCATTTATTCCTCAAACCTAACAAAAGGTGAAGATTATTATTCTTGCACTAAATTCATTTATTCCTCAAACCTAACAAAAGGTGAAGATTATTATTCTTGCACTAAATTCATTTATTCCTCAAACCTAACAAAAGGTGAAGATTATTATTCTTGCACTAAATTCATTTATTCCTCAAACCTAACAAAAGGTGAAGATTATTATTCTTGCACTAAATTCATTTATTCCTCAAACCTAACAAAAGGTGAAGATTATTATTCTTGCACTAAATTCATTTATTCCTCAAACCTAACAAAAGGTGAAGATTATTATTCTTGCACTAAATTCATTTATTCCTCAAACCTAACAAAAGGTGAAGATTATTATTCTTGCACTAAATTCATTTATTCCTCAAACCTAACAAAAGGTGAAGATTATTATTCTTGCACTAAATTCATTTATTCCTCAAACCTAACAAAAGGTGAAGATTATTATTCTTGCACTAAATTCATTTATTCCTCAAACCTAACAAAAGGTGAAGATTATTATTCTTGCACTAAATTCATTTATTCCTCAAACCTAACAAAAGGTGAAGATTATTATTCTTGCACTAAATTCATTTATTCCTCAAACCTAACAAAAGGTGAAGATTATTATTCTTGCACTAAATTCATTTATTCCTCAAACCTAACAAAAGGTGAAGATTATTATTCNTGAAAATTATTATTCTTGCTTTAAATTCATTAATTCATTCATTCCTCAAAGGTAACAAAAGGTGAAAATTATTATTCTTGCTCTAAATTCATTAATTCATTCATCTCTCAACTGCAACAGAGGGTAACGATTGTTATTCTTGTTTTAAATTCATTAACTCATTCATTCCTCAAAGGTAACAAAAGGTGAAAATTATTATTCCTGCTCTAAATTCATTAATTCATTCATTCCTCAAAGGTAACAAAAGGTGAAAATTATTATTCTTGCTCTAAATTCATTAATTCATTCATCTCTCAACTGTAACTGAGGGTAAACATTGTTATTCTTGTTTTAAATTCATTAATTCATTCATTCCTCATCTGTAACAAAAGGAGAAAATTATTATTCTTGCTTTAAATTCATTAATTCATTCATCTCTCAACTGTAACTGAGGGTAAACATTGTTATTCTTGCTCTAAATTCATTAATTCATTCATTCCTCAAAGGTAACAAAAGGTAACGATTGTTATTCTTGTTTAAAATTCATTAATTCATTCACCGCAGCGACGTGAACAGTGTTCAAGACCCCTTTCGTCAAATTTCCACACCACAGCCAACGAGAAGACTTTTAGCCACAATAGATTTAACGCGCACCTTGTTGATTACACACGCCGGTTTGTATGCCATTACGATCGAGCTCACTACCCTCAGCTCTCAAACCATCGGTGTGCTCTGGCACTGAGCGACATGGGACGCAGCTCTACTCCCATGAACCGGAAACGGAATCTTTATCCATCGCTGATAGGATTTGAACCCTGGGTTTAATAAAAAAAAATTTGCTTTAACTTTATGGAGGTATTTAAACTTTTCACCTCATTATACATATATAACAAGAAAATTGACCAGAACATAAAATAGCTATAAATTCCCCCCCCCCTTCACTGGTCAGACGAAATATCGTCCTTTCTGTTTTATTGATTTTTTGACCATTCTATGTCCATCATGCCGAATGCACTTCTCTGATTGCTAACTTTGTCATCTAGCAGCGAAAAATTCATATCCTTGCTGACATTAGGGCGGAGTTCAGCTAAATTTTCGCAATGACGACGGCTCGATTAAGCCAATCAGGAGCCCATATTTTTGTAAACATATCGCATTTTGCGATGTGTAAAAATGCAAGCCTTTCATAGGTCAAATTTGTCCATCGTAATCGCAAAAATTTAGCTGAATTCCGCACCAGAAAGTCATGGATTTACGAAATATAGATTTTTTGTGTTCATGCGATAGATTAATGAAGAAGCTAACATATAACTGATGGATTTTACACTGCACTGATATTTTGTTAAAAAAAAAGTTCATTAAAGAAGGAAACGTAAAATAAACTTTCTATTCAATTTGGGTGCCCCATAAGCCCTTGCCTTAGTCAGCCTCTGAAGATGGCGGTTCAAAGTCGCAAATACTTATAAATACTTTTATTTATTTTCAGAGCAGCATTTGAATATTTTGATGAAGCAAGCCCTTTCGAAGTTTGTACTGCTTCCTTTTGCCCTAACTGTAGAATTATGGAGATATGCTCTTTTCTCCCATCAAATCGATGATATCATTAAAAAATGGTGGGATTACAGGTAAGTCATCCCATTTTCAGATTGACCTTCTGCTTAGCATGATTAAACCATTTTGATCTACCTTTGATCTACCATTTTGATCCACCTTTGATCTACCATTTTGATCCATTTAATATACCTGCCGTAAGTAAAGGGTTAATCCCAAGTAGTTTATTTTTTAGGGTAGTTTTAAATACGACTCGTAAAAAATTGTAGTGTGTCTACCATTACAAAAATACAATTCCAATTAAGTAGTATATAAGACATGTTAACCCGGTTCTATGGTGGGTAGTGGGGTACCTTTTCATAGATGAAGGTTGAGATTGTCAATAACAACTCTTCCCATATTGGTGACCTTTGGACGAAATGTGAACCCGCCTACCTTGACAGTAACGCCCACTTCGATTTGAACACTCCTACTTCGATAGACGGTCCATATTGAACAGTTGACTTGTGACTGCGACATCATCCACCACCTCGTGCTGTTGCTACTCAGTCTCGATCACACACAACGTCGGTCTGTATACACTCGACTGCTAAGGGCAACACAGGAGCGACCATGAACTTAATACAGTTCTTCCGACTTCTCACAAAACAGCAATGAATCAACTAGTGGTATCCGTTCATCGAATTCTATCACAGATAAAATTCTGCTAGGGAGTACTGTAGTGTATCTACCACTACAAAAATGTAATTCCAATTCACTTGTATATAAGACATGTTAACTCTATTCTATAGTGAGTTACCTTTTCATAGATGAAGGTTGACATTGTTGATAACTACTTCCCTACCGCAAAGATCACAGAGATCTCCGAATAATATACTTTTTTTTTATTCTTAATAGATTCTTTATTGTTTCAATTGTTTTGCCTTCAAAATTTGGAGGGATGATCGCAAAGTAGGGGTCTCGATATTTTTAACCCTTCATCATTAATAATTTTTTTCAATAGTTCTTAAACTATTTAAACAAGGTTTTTTACACACACTTGTTTATAAAAAAAAAGAAAGTCAAAAGCTGTAATGTTTTCATTGAATTTTATAATGCTAGTAAACTTTTTGATTTATGCAAATTTATAGTGCTTCCTTGATAAATAACAAAACCCAAAATGTGGGCAAAATAATTCTAAAGGATAGAAAAGTGCTAATTTTATTGTCACTAAAATAATTTGTTTGGCAAATGATTATATGTAAATTTTGATTCGCTTGAATTTCTAAGAATATAGCGAAACACGTAAAAAACCAATTTAAGTGAAACTATATTTCCAGTTTGTGGCCCTTTTGTCATACCAGAACTCGTTTAAGAAAACGATATTTTTATTTAGAAAAAGTACTTTTGATTGCCTAATATTGGACTTTAAGAAGGAGAAGCTTTAATTACAACGATTGATTAGTACAGTGGATCTGCGTCGCAGCAACAGTTCATAGTGAGCACAACTTGTAGCAAAGACAATTCGTGAAAGGCATAATTCATCATGGGTACAATTCGTCGTTAAAAAAAATTATCAAACAGCAGTGGTTCCATGCAATGACGACGTATGCGCACTGTTTACTATAACTCTTGAAAACAGGTGAAAAGTGTGATGACGTCCAAATAAAGTGCGCACGCCATAAAACCCTAAACAAGACCCATTTTGCCAATGGGCAAAAAAAAAAAAAAGAAATTCAGAATAAGTAATAGCGCTATCTCTTTCCCTTCTGTTGGTGACTAAGAACTGTATCG
This sequence comes from Parasteatoda tepidariorum, assembly GCF_043381705.1. NCBI lineage: Eukaryota > Metazoa > Arthropoda > Arachnida > Araneae > Theridiidae > Parasteatoda > Parasteatoda tepidariorum. The sequence continues at coordinate 88,423,636 of NC_092209.1, forward strand.
TGTTGAACTATTTCAAGAAGGGATATGAGGTGAATAAATAGAAAGTGAGAAATATACCCCTTTGTTTCCATAGCAACTCTGTGGCGAGAGAAATTCTTCTTATAAAACTTTTTATCCGGTCATACAGGCTTCTTAAGAATAAAAAAATGGCTACGAAGAATTCATACGGCAAAAAAGTAATACTGTTAATGAAGTAGTCACGTGACGATTATAATGAAGCACCCTTTTCAGAGTCGAAACACAGAATGAAAGATGCCGAATAAACTACAAACAATAAAAATTGATTAACCTATTGGGTAGAGGAAAAACCGGGATGGCTCAGGGGATGGAGCGTTCGTCTTCCAATGAGATAAACCACGAATTCCGCATCCGGTTGCACCGACCACAGTGCTGACGTGAAATATCCTCGGTGATAAACGTATCATAGGTTAGAGTCCCTTTCCCTTCAGGCTAACCATGGGGAGATTTCGAGGTTTTACTCTCCATGTTGCACAAATGCCGGTTAGTACCATCAAAAAGTCATCCATTCAGGCAAATTTCTCCCAATACTTGATCCAGGCGTTCCCTTGTCTTCTGAATTAAGTTCAAAATTACAAGGCTATAGAATTGATCATAAGTAGTCGTCAACCCAAATTTGGATCGCCTGTTCAACAACGGTTATAAAATAAAATAAAATTAAATAGGGTAGAGGAACGAATAAGATTTTCACCAATAGTTAGAAGATAAACAAAAAGGTGTTAGTGGGAAAACGGTATAGATTAGAAACCAGAATGTTACAAGATATCGTTTTCACTTAATCTTCTTCAGTTCATAAGATGCAGATTACAAAGTGAATTATAATAATCTTGCCCTAAACGGCCACTCTTAATCATTTTTCTTGTAGTAACTTGTTTGTAATTTCTTCTGCATCCCTGTTTCGCTCTGTGTTTCGACACTGTGTGAAGAAGGTGCTTCGCATTATATTTTGTTTATTAACACTAGATTGCCCAAGGAAGTTACTTTGACTGCTTTCTAATTTCAAATGGAAAAACAAAAATGTATATAATGACGCAATTTCTTAGAATTTTATGACTTTTATAATTATTTTTTATGTTGATATTTACAAATAACTTATTATGTAACTGAAAATAATATAAAAAATTAATTTTAAACAAATTTTTTTATACATTAGTTATTCTTTCGCAATGCAGTCATTTTGACTGCTTTTGGGCAATANTTTTGACTGATTTTTGGCAATAAAGGTATTTCAGTCTTTCTAGCGTTAATATTATTTGTTTTTATTTTTAACTTTATTTCAATTGGACGAGTGTTATAAGCTGAAGCTAACATTTAAAGAAGAACTTAGTGAGAATTTATTTCTATTCCAGAAAAGCGTTTCAAGGGATTGAACCACCAGATGACGAAAGCGCTGAATTGTTTGAGCCGGGATCTAAGTACCACATACTAAACAATATACCGTACATGAGGTAAAAATCCGCATTGTTTTATACCCAAATTATTTTATGTAATATTTGTTCAACAGGAGAGCAAAGCGTTTCAAATGTTGAGCTGTTGAGCAAATTAACATTTTAACATAAATCAATACTTGTCTAACAGTTTTCAATCCTGAAAATTTCCACCATCCTAAATAAAAAATAATCTTAATTATTTTTTTTTTGTTCCAGATATTTTGTGAGCAGATTTCTAGAGCACGAATTCATGGAAGGACTGTGTGATACTTCTGGTGCAAAAAATGATCCTTTTTGCTGTTTCATTACATCTCACGTAGCAGGAGAGCGACTCAAGTAAGTTATTCATCCAACAATATGACATATTATTGAAGAAAAAAAAACTTGCTAAAAAGGTTTCTTGGAAGTTTATTCAATTCTTAATCATCAGTAGGAAATGTTGATTTTAAATTTTTCGACAAAGCTACGTGAAGAAACTGCAAAAAAAAAAAAATCAAGAATTTATTCTTCTAAAATACTAATTATTACTCATTACTATAATACTATACTAGTAAATATTAATAAATTACTCACAAAGTTATTTTTTAAATATAATTATTTTTAGAAATTTTACATATCGTTTCTCAAGTATTTTCACAAGATAGTAAATCTTGTATTCTAGCAGAATTCTGGGAAGTAAAATTAATTTTAGGCTACACATTTTTGAAAACTCCACTCGAAAAAATTTTAAAAGTTTTTTTTTTTAGTAAATTTTTTAAGCAGTATCAAACCTGAAATAAATATTTTTCAGGGGTTAATTGAGGAAAAAATAACCCCTATACCTTACTTAACTTTAAATAATATCTACTGTATACTTAAAATAGGATTATAATGATAACATATTCAATATCATAATTGAAAATGTATTTAATCTTTTTTACAAAGAAAACAAACTTACAGTGAAAATAATCATTATTTTCATCAATTTTGGCTGCCCACGTATCATAGATTTGCTTACAATTATTTTGATACTAATCGGAAGTGGAGATGCGTTACGTGTAAATCCATACATGGAATCGGTTATTGAACGTTGATGGTTATAAAACTGGGAGATGGCCTTTAAGATGAAATAATCTTTTTATTCTGCTTATTACCCATTAGCAAAATGGGTTTGGTTCGGATTACATGGCTTCCTCACTTTTCAACTACAATAATCTAGAGTAAGAGTGAACAGTGGTCATGAGTTGCTATGGCGACCGCTGCTGTTTGATAATTTCTTTAGAATTCTTTTTTTTCGCTTTTAATTTTGTTATGCATTAAGAGAGATCCCATAAATACTTCTTGAGTTGTGAATAAAAGAGAATTTCATCATTTGTACGATATTTTTGTTTTTATTGTTTTAATTAAGAATCAGAAATTCTCAATACTTATTCAGGTGAATATCACACATCAAGAGAGAGTCCAAACTGATTGACACGGTCCCAAAGTTAGAGTTGAAGCAAGAAAAATTTAAAAAAAAAAAAACGATGCCAAGGCCTAAATTTACCGAGGCTTAAAAAGCCAAAGTCAAAGAACGTAGACGGGAATACCTTAAGCGTTAAACGCAAGTGCCAGAACGAAAGGATTCCATTCAGAAACGCAAGCATGAAGCCTGTCCATCACTAAAGTGGTTGAGAGAATTGAATCCTACCGAAAATCGAATAGTGACTCTCCGAACCCCTTTCATGCAAATACGAGAACTGGATGTTGATCACCCGTTAGGGATAAAAGGATCCGTTGTTGTCAACGTACCCAATAACTTGCACAAGACCGTAGACTGTCTTCCACGCAATATATCCACGCAATATAAATGATTCATTCACTATTCATGTAAAATTGAAAAAAAGCTTAGATTTTAACTTTACAATATCCATCAAACACCATTGTACCCATCCGAGAATGTTAATATTGATCTCGATTGGCTGTTCAATGTCTCTTCAGTCATCAAAAGAATTTACGCAGAATGTGTCTGAGCTGCGTTTAAATATGTCTGCGAAATTGTGTACCGAGCAGTTCAGAATTAACAGTTAGAGAGGTCCAAGATGAAAACACAATAAAATTTATTTTCCAAACAAAATTAGACAACCACCATTTTGCCAGTGGGTAACCTGTGATCGCCTTTCGGCTATCACAATTTTCTTCATTTTGTAGTGAATCGTATTTAGATTTGTTTTTGATTTTTTCTAAAATTGCTGTAAATTTTTTAAATACTAACGTTGCGATGGTGCCACAGAACTGACATAAAGAGTGTGAGCAAAGAAAACATATAAGTCTTTCAAATTTAAGCATAAACTACTTCCTGTTTTTAATTAATGTGACTATTTCTTTTGCAGGAGGATGCTTTCTCTTGGTTCTTCCGCCTCTTGGGAAGAAGCTTTGAAAGTTTTGATAAAAAAGAAGAAAATAACATCGTCGTCTCTCCTGAAATACTTCGAACCTCTTCATAACTGGCTCATTCAATACAACAGAGTTAACAATATAAGTGTTTATTTGTGATTTATTCTTTAAATAAATCTCTTGCATCACAATTTCTTTCAAATAAAACACTCCTAAAAAAATTTTAATAACAGTAGTCAAAAAATAAAAATACAATAATATAAAAAATAGATAATCTTATTAGCTTGTATTTGAGAGGGAATCGTGAAATCAAAATTACGAACACTTGTTACAATTGTAGCGATTTTCAGCACTTGGACCGAAAAGTCGGCTGTAGTATACGTATATATA
>NC_092209.1:88429714-88528535 GCF_043381705.1 Parasteatoda tepidariorum
GGTCAACTTTTTAAATTATCCAGTATAATATTACCTTGCGCACATCCATTTCGGGCCCATCCTTGGTAACTAACAAATCAATGCACAGCATAACAAATCACTTCAGCAATGCAGTAAGAACGGCACTTTAAATTCCTCTAGTTACACTCAATTTGCGCTTTTGCTTTCATATTTTGTAATCTGGCAATCTTTTTGCGAAAATATTTTTAAATCATTTTTGAAAAATTTCCCGTTCATGTAAGTACATCTGATTTCGCTACTCGCTTTATAGTTTTTGTTTTATACTGTTTTTTCTTCTTATTTTATTTTCTGTTTTTACGTGTTATTTTTACTTGTGTTCTATTTTATTTGTTGTAATTTTTGTAAAAAAATTTTTTTGAGTGCTCCTCACACTATTGTATTAATATATTTTGCTTTGGCTATATTGATACAATATCAGAAAGTACTCTTTTTTTGTGGATATAATCGTGTGAGCTGACAAAAAGATTATAGCTTTTATTTTCCGGTTTTTTTTAAAAAATTTAATCCTTTTTTTTTATTTTTAATTCTGTTGTTCGTTATTTTTTTCATTATTATTCCCCCCCCCCTTTTGCATATGTCTATAATTTTCCTTTGTTTTATCTTCATTTTGAACTTATCTAATGAGTTCTGTTTACTTGCAGCTTATAACAGACATTCCGAAAATTTGACGGAAAATATCATCATTGGTAGACGAATCATGGGTTAGAGTCCCCTGTCGTCAGGCTAATCGTGGGAAATTTCCGTGATTTTCCTCTCACTCACATGTGAGTAATTTCTCCCAACACTTGATCCAGGACGTCCTTTGTCTGCTGTATAGGGTTCAAAATTATGAGGCGACGGAGTTGAACATTAGTAGTCGTAAACCCGTAAAAAGGGGTCGACTGTTCAACGACGGTTATAAAATAAAATAAAATAGATCACAAAATAATGTTATGAAATTAATGTAACGTAATTGTTATGAAAAATTATTAATTATTTTTTGTTGCTGCGAATGTTTGAATTTGAACTTAGACATAAAATTATACGTTTCGGAAGTTAAAAAAAAAAAAAAAAAAAAATGACCAGATTGCCCATTGAAGTGCGATTTACATACCTTGAACATGTTAGTTGCGGAACCTTGTAAATTTGGTTGAAATAAATACGAAAATTTTTTCTCATGAATTCATAAGTCGTAACCCAAATTATTGAGATTGTTTTGGATGAAATAAATTCAAAAATTTTTTCACATATGTCAGCCTAAATTACTGGCCTTTTTTTAGCTGATTCTAACACTAACAGCATATTTTACAAATTATTAATTAATATAAAAATATTAAAAACTAGTTTGATATTTTAATATACCAGTTTCAAAAAAATGTTTAAATTATTAGATTTTCGTAAAATGTCCTTCCTTACGTTAGAACTATATATTGTTTGAACTTAGCGTGTTATAGACTAATTAAGAATCTTTAAAAAAAAAACCTGTTTTGAATAAGTCCTGTGTTGCAAAAATTTTGCCAAATGTTCATGCTCTGATCAAAGCGTGTTTTGACTAAAATAAAACTTTTAAAATTTATCCTTAACCCATTTATCTTCGCATACGGGTATATTTCCGTATCTTTCATTCCAACTCCAACCACCAAGGTGAAAATGAATTTTTGATTGGCAAATTTAAAAAAAAAAAAAAAAAACGAGTAGAAATTTGCCTGGTAATAAGGAGTTAAGTCCTTCAAGTTGTGTTTTTTTTTGCGGGCTACTGCGGGGAAGTTGCAATTATTCTGCCGCTGAAAACGCACGGCACGGAAACCTTCCCGTCGCTCGACTTTGAAGAAAAAAAGTTATTAAATTGTTAACCTACACTTATTATCAAGGAAATAGCATGGAATGTTTTTTTTTAGGTAAATCCCATTATTTAGGAAATGTTATGTAATGTTTCAAGCAAATTAATTATCAAGGACATTTTATGTAACATGGAGTGAAATACACAAAGTAATTACTCATTATTTCAAAATGAAACTTTATTTGCAACATTCGTTTGAAAATTCACATATGCCAATGTCGTAGACTTTAAGGGTAAAAACATAAGCATTAAAACTTTTATAACAGAGTCAATATATTTATGTATATACACAGCATTATATCAATACATATAACATACTATTTCATGTGCTTTTTTCAAAATTGTGTTTTATTTCAGTTAACAAAAAAACGCTACAGAAAAATAACACTTTTGATTTGATCAAAGGTAAAATTTCACACCAATAAACTATATATATTTTTACATAGTTAGGATGGATTATAACAGGCTGTTATAAATCTATAAATTGAGCACACACTGAATTTTTTTTTCCAGCAATTATGAATGAACAAATCTACTGTCACATAATTCCTTTAAGAATCACAAGTTGAAAACCTTTTGCTAATTAAATAGATTCACAAACCACTAGCAATGTTTGCTATTTTTTTCTCCTTGGATGTGCTGGATAATAAAGTAAACAAGTTTGTTATTAATTTTTTTCTTCTTTTGGAATTGATTTGTATCACGTCTTCTGTGGTTTGAGATAATTTAAATAAAGCTTTTTAAACAGAACTATGATTTTTTTTCCTTCCAAATCAGACAAATATTGAAAATAATATTGACCTCTGAAATCCTACGTAAGCAAATTAGGGCATCTGTTTATTTTTACTGACAAGAAAGGCAGCGAGGTATGAGCAATGTTTACAAAAAGACTTTTGCTTTTAATTATTTTTTTAAAAATACATGAAAAAAAATTTAATAAAGCTAACACATTTGTGAAAAAATTCAAATTTGGATTATGTTAAATTCGGAGAGAGAATAATTGCAAAATAATTTTTTTGAAAAATTTCAGATCTTATGAGTTTTGATCATAGAAATAAAATGATGAGGACTCTAATATATAATAAAGGTAATTAAAAAGAAACATAAACGTTGCTATAATAAAACCATTTACTAAAAAAACTGGCAATAATCGAATTTGGCCAGGAAGAGACAACAAATCGATTCCATTTTTTAAAAATATTTTTTATTATTGAAAAAACTTATAAGAAATGAATATTATAAAATACTTATTTAAGAGAATTAATTTTACTAATTTACATGTTTTAAATATTTGTGACTAACAATTTCTTTTTTAAATCTAATCAGCAGTTTTTACTATCTCTCCATCTAAGACAAAAAGGAATTATATGACAGTAACATCAAATGTACTATTGACAGGATGTTTACAAGGAAAAAAAACTAATTACATATATTTATGTTGTCTCATGTCGAAATAGTGATCTAAATAATTATTTTTATCCATAAGTTTAAATCATGCTCTTGAAAAAGTTTGTGTAAAAATAAGACTATTTGCATGCCTTAATTACATAAAATGAATATTTTTCAATTTTAATTTTGAATAAAATAAAAAAACCTAAAGAAAATTTTAAAAAAAATCCCTTAATTTAAAATCGAAGAACACCATAATTAAATGCAATTCATTTGGCCCCCGTAGGATATAAGTGCACTCAATAAAATAGCATAAATGCACTCACAGAATCAGTGACGGCTTAAATGCATATTTAGACCCAGTGACATCATACAGCCCAAGTAAAAAATATGCATACTCAATAAGACAGTATAAATGCACTTTCTAATTTAGTGACATTATGCAGCCCCAGTAAAAAATATGCATACTCAATAAGACAGCATGAATTCATTTTTAAACTTAAACACATAGAAACGGAATATAAATAAACACATTATTTGGCAATCATAACTTATAAACTTTGGCTAAACTAACATTTAGTAAAAGAATTTAAAAAAAAAAAAAAAATAAATNTAATCTGCAAAAAAAAAAAAAAAAAATTTGGACAGAAATAGATAGATGATTAGAGACACGTTGATTAAAATACAATTCTTGAGTGCACACTATTAAATACTTGGTGTTCATAAAGTTATGCTTAATGGAACAATATAACATCTACCAACATTTTTATATCTTTTTATGTATCTCAGTTTCATGAGAATAAAATTTAAAAATGTAATTATTCTTTTATAAAACAAACTTTAAACATGAAAGCAGTAAATTGACATTAAAAATCGTTTTTTTTCTTTTAAAAACAATGATAGACACATTTTCATAACAAATAGAATACAAATTTGAGTACTTATCCGTTATCAATGACAATGGAGCCAAGTTTGCCAACATGAACTAGGAGTGACGCCAGATTTTGGTTTATGCAAATTAACCAATAATACATATAGGTGAACTAAATACAACAGTATCTCAAATATTAACGCCACCAATATATGCCAAATACAATAATATTGAAATTATTATAGATAACTAAATATCGAAGAGGATGATATTGTCAACATAAAACATCAAAATGCATAAATAACAATAATTATCAAATATTAACACTAATAATAACAAATTATGAGTAGTATTAATAAATTTTATTTGGTAATGAAAATAATGACAATGTAAAAATAATATAAATTAGTTAAATACAATACAGTAATAAATTATTAAATATCAATATTTTTGACAATACACCATTATATTAAAAATACATCCTTATCAGTTATAGGGGCCAATGTTTGTGTTGTCAACAACTCGAAAAGCAGTCGCCAACACATGATCTCCAAACTGATAAGTACCCAAATTTGCGATTATTATGATGTTAACAAATTCAAAACAATTTGTCTACCGATGTGTTCAAGCTACAATAATTGTAAAAACGTGAGTAAAACTTTAAGTGCTTAAAATACTAAAAGCATTATAGAATTGCAATATTTTAGACTGAGAAATTTTTTTTTAAAAATCAGATATTTATTAGTAATGAAATTATAAATTTGTCTTTCACAACTTTTAAAACATCAATAAATAACCAAACAATACAAGATATTTGAGGTTCATAACATATAGACATGAAGATATGGCACTTTTACAATGAATACCAGAAACAAACAAAATGATTAAAAATAAATATAAGTTTTCTCGTCTTAGAAGATAACATTATATTATGACATCCATTCCACAACATTAATATTAAGTAATTTGGCACCAACATAACATATAAAAGGCTTTTATATTACCACACAAACTAATTTATAAATCTTAAATTAAGAATTTGTACATGTAAATGATCACTTAATATAGTATCAGGATTGCCCTGTTTTTCCCCTGCACATAACATACACAATATATTATGAGAAAAAACACAATCACAGTGCTCTTGTGTGCTATACTAGGAATATCGATGCTAGTTTAATTGCTGGAAAAACTTAGGGAAATAAGGAACAGCTCAACATTAAAGAAATAATGCTGTTAGAAATTAAATAATTTAATATAGCTGAACTATCATCTTTAAATATCCCATAGATTACACTTTGATTGGTCACCATTTTTTAAAAGACAAAAATACGAAACAAAATTCCCTTTATTTTCCCAGTTTGTTATTTTAGGTGATTATATTTATTATTTTAGGTGATTTTAAATTCCCTGTATTTCCCAGGGTGTATAGGTTTGTTTTTAAAAGACGAATAATCCCTGTATTTTCCCAGTTTGTAAGGAGAAATTCAAAATTCCCTGTTATTCTAGATTATTTTTAAATTTCCTGTGTCCCGCAGTGGACTGTTCGTAAAGACACGAATCCGAGTAAAACACTGAAGTCAAGCATCACAGGCTGAGCCCAGTAAGCGGGTGGTCGACCAGCCTGCATAGGGACCAAGGGTGAGTGGTATTGGTCCTCGTTAAACTGTTCTACAGCAAAGTGCTTGACTTCGTGTGCAGATCGCCAGACTACCGTAGCAGAGAAGCCACCCCTCTGCAGAGGATCAAAATTGCGATGGCACGTCTTCGGATCAGGGATGTTTCTCAGAACGTCGCCAATAGCACATTGTGCAGCTTTAGTGCAACGTAAATAAAGTACCCATCTACTAAAATTCCCTGCATTTTCCAAGTTTTTCCTGTGGAGTGGCAACCCTGAGTACTATATAGCTTATGACAGAAATGAATCTAAAATACAATGAAAATCTAAATTCAAAAACAAATACCACAAAAAATACAGGGGTATGTGAAATAACAATCATTCAAAATAAAAAGAAGCAGATTCCAAACGATGGCAATAGGCAGCACAAAGAGGAATTGTCTAAATTAATTTGATGCGTTGATTGCTGGTCATTGATTTCTAACACAATCTCACATAAAATATCATGCACCGATTGCCATATATGAAATTTGCTCCTTTGTTTTCAATGACACTGTATGTAGAATTAAAGATGATACAGTATAATTTACTGGCATTTTTATATTGCCTCATTTTCAATCCAAACTCAATCATTTGAATTTCGAAACAATAAATGTAAGCATGACATTTGATGCATTTGTATTAATTAAAAGGGCTTAGCCAAAGTTCTTTATAAAATTTTTTTAGAATAACCAATCGGATTTAAAATATGCAGTTATGTACCTTAAACTTCATTATCTAGTAAAAATACAGCTTTCGTGCGTGATTTCTAAAAAACTTTAAAATGCATAATTTCCAGAAAGAATATGTACAGTTTCTACAAATGAATTAGTTTTATACAATGAGGCACAGATCATTATTTACAAACAACTAGGTACTTAATTTTTTTTTCAAAGAAAGAATACAGTTTTAAAATTGGTATAATTAAATTTAATAGTACAAATTCAGTACATCATAAGGTTGAATAGCAGTTAAAATGAGTTGTAGTATAAATAAACATGGTTGAAAACTTTAATGAACTATTAGTTGAATGTTAGATTTTGCTGATTAGGAAAAAAATGAGCAATAAAGAGTCAACTTCTCATTTAAAGAAATGGACTAAAAAGTAATAAAATTGGCACACAATTTAAATTAACAAAGCATGAAATTTTTAAAAACATATATTATGCTTAAACTATTAGAAGATTTTTTATATAATACACAATTATTGAAAAACTGTTTAAAAAACCTAACATGATGGAACATAAATGTTCAAATACTACCTTAAACTGTTCACAAGTTAAGACATACAATATTAAATGATTTCATACCACTTTAAATACACAATGTTATCCCAGAAATGAGAAATTTTTGCAATTTAACTAATGTAGCAGAAAATGCTTCATGTAATAAAAAAAAATGCATGGAAATTTATCTAAAAACTATGCATGAAAAGATAGATACATGTGAAATTCTAAAATAAACAAATAAGATAAAAAGTTTGAATTTACTATTAGCTAAAAAATTGCTAGTATAAACACTGGCACATTAGCAAGTACTAAATATGTGATTTTGTGAAGTCATTATATGAGTTATAAAAATATGTAGCATTAAATATGCATTAGCTAATAGTATTTTTCTCACCGTCTTTCTTATAAGAATAAGAATACATTAGGTCTCAAAAACTTTGCTTAAAAGAAATAAAAAGTAGGTTCCTTAGTTTCAAACTATCGATTCATTTTTAAAAACTTTACAGAAAAGAGAGAGAGAGAGAGTAAGGGTAAGAATTTTATAAAGATGGAAATTCATGATTATTTTAAAATAGCAGCAAAAACATTTCAGTTTTATTTAAATTTAAAAAAGTATTTTTCATAAAAGAGCCAAAAAAGAAATAAAAGGAAAGTTAGGTTAAGAACTTTAAAAAGAATTGAAATTCAAGATTATTTTACAGTAGCTTTTTTTTGTTGTCAAAAATATTTCAGTTTCAAGTCAATTAAAAAAGTATTTTCTGTATTTCAAAATAATTTTAATTTTTTTTAACTATTAAGTATTTTATTTGCCTTGGAAAAGAAATGTGTACTTGCATAAAAGAATATACAGTAGCCTAGGGGACAAATACAACCCTTAACTGGTTAATGTCACCCCTTGCTTGTAAATAAAAAATTATTAGAAAAAAGCTACATAAGTAAGATGAAAATTTTAAAACTCGTTTCAAATTAATTTCAATAAACTTAGCAAAACGCACCCAAATTAAATATAAAAACTGAAAAATTTAGGGGTACTTGCTAAAAAATATTCAAAACAAATGTAGATTAGAAATTCAATTTAGATTAAATATGTAAGCAATTTATGCATAACAAAAATAAATAAATTATAATAATAAAACTAATTTTTCTTCATAATAATTTATTTAAATTAAAGAAGACAGAGTGTATAAAATATGAGAGGTGTCTTAATTTGAAAACATTTTACAGATACTTTGCATTTTAATTTTTTAAACAAGCAGCTAATATTTTTATTAAGCAAAAGAATAATTGTAGTATTATAAACTGATATAAATCCTAAATTTATCTTGGCATGAGAAAGCCAAAAGTGTTTTCTTTTTATACCCTTTTACTAAAATTGTTAAGCACCTCTTATCTAAAGAAGGAAGAAAAAAACATTCCTAAGAATAGTGCCCTTAATCGTCACATAATTTTGAAGAAACAGACAAAAAAGTGCTTTTTTTAAAATGAAGAATATTATATAACTAAGCGCAAACACAATATATGCTTTCTTTTCTAATTTTTAACTTACATGTTTAATGAGTGCTGACATCTAGTTACAAATAAACTAGCTATTTCCAGACTAATTACAAATAGTCTGATACTGCCACCTGGTGAAAAGATGGAGAAATAAATATGATTCAGGGGCATACAAAATAAATATAATAATTTTATTAGCATGTTACTTTTGAACACTAGAGCCCAGAAATATCACGAGCACAAGAAATAGAGAGCAAAACTTGTTTTGACGGGAGAGAAAAGGAAGGTGTTCTACTAAAAATAATTACTCTATACAATAATCTATAACTCTTTAGAGAAAAAAAAAGAAATAAATTGAAAAACATATATATCCATTCAATAAGAGCTGCTAATACAAAAATTTCAAAAGAAGTTCGTTGTAAGAAAATTGCAACATATTAACTGCATTGTTTTTTTTCACTTTCTTTGATCTTTAATAGAAATTAAGTAAAGAATTGTTGCCTATCATGCATTTTTTGAGAAACACTGTAAGTAAAGTGTTCGTTTTAAAAACAAAAACATTTCTTACTAGAAAATAAGAATACTAAATTTTATTTCTTGCATATAAATTGAAAATGATTTAAGCTCTATTTTAGACCCTTTAAAATAAACTACAAATATAATAACCTCACACAATATAATTGGACAATTTAAAGCCCTAAATAACCCTAACTATTATGTTTATAAATGACATAACAAAAAAAGAAAATAACACTATACTTATATGAAAAAATAAATATTTTTTAATCCGCAATACATGATAATTAAAAAAAAGTAATAATGAATTACGACCAATAACATCAAAATAAATGTTTAACACTAAAGAATAAATAAATTCACCAAATTCCAATAAAAAAGAAAAAAAATCAATTCTCTATATGATGTAACTAAATTAACATGATACATACACAGAAAAACAAAAATTAATAATACCAACATTGTCACAAGGATTTTAAAAAAACAAACAATGATAAATATTTTCACATTTAACAATCACACAGGTTACAACAATGCAAACAAAATGGGACAAGTAACAACCTCTCAGCAACGCAACAATGTGCGACGTTACATAACATGATCCACATGTTAAGCAATTAACAGACACCAGCAAACAGGAACACAGTTCCTAACAACCACAGACACTTAACAATCAGCATGAACACTGAAACAATACATCAATCACAACTCCGATACATTGAAATAACAAATCAAATCAACTCATTTTCCTTCTATCAATCTCCTCCGGGCATTGTTACCTCAAATATGCTAAGAGCCTGATGCACAAACTCGTATTGCTCCGCTGTCTGTATCATCCCTCCCCTAAGAGTAACAATAAATATTACATGATCCATTTGTGCCTATTACTCAATATAAGAAGATCAAAGTAAAAAATATGAAATAATGGTTGTGATAGTCAAAAAAAAGAAATAGTGGTTGCCATGGTGCATACTAAATTGTTGAGACTACCCAATCAGGGCTGTCACTTAAATCTGGAAAAAAAAATTCCCTGTGTTTTCCCTGTACATATTATACACAATGTATTAAGAGGAAACATAACAATTACTGTGCTCTTGTGTGAGCTACATTACATTGTTGTTACATTATATATGTTTATACTGAGAGCTATATTACACAATTACTGCACTGTTGTGTGAGCTATATTGGGCTAACTATACTAATTTTAATTCCTGGAAAAACTTAGAGAAGAAAAGGAACAGCTGAACATATTTTAATAATGCAGGGGTGATTGTGAGCTCAATTAAAAAATCCTGAAAATTTCTTGAGTAAAATCATTGATGATGCATTTCAAAAACTTTCGCGTTCAGGAACCCTCTTGTTCATTCCAACTTTTTACGTGAGGAATCCTCAGTGGGTTAAAAGAAAAAAATACGAAACAGAATTTCCGGTAGTTTCCTAATAAGTTTTTAAATATATATATACTAGCTGATCCGGCAAACGTTGTTTTGCCATATGAATTATTTCTAGAGTATAAAAATATATCTTATTTATTGTAAGTGTGTGCATACGTGGTATATGAGTGGCAGAGGCATGGAGCGCTGTGAACGATGACGGAATGTGAAAATAACAACACACTAAATAATATATTTTTAAATTCATGTAAACTTTTTTTTTATAAATTATATATACAACGAATTCTNTGTGTGCGTACGTGGTATATGAGTGGAAGAGGCATGGAGCGCTGTGAACGATGACGGAATGTGAAAATAACAACACACTAAATAATATTTTTTTAAATTTATGTGAACTTTTTTTAAAAAAATTATATATACAACGAATTCTGAAAATATTAGTCAACAATATTAATCTCTTAATGCAATGGAATGTACAATATTTTTTGTCATTCCATCTTTAGCTAACACAAATAAACTGGATGGTTTGCTCAAATCTAAGCCACAAACAGACAGTGTTTGGCCTTATCATTGCAAATGCCAATCTAATGGGGAACTGAATGCGTTTAAATTGAATTGGCACATCTGTGGGTATAATAGGGATTCAAAGAAGAAATATACTTTCGCCCCGGAATTTGCCATTGCACAGCTGTGGTGGGTTCAAATTACGAAGCAAAATAACCAGAGATCCAACTTTGAGTACTAAATTATGCGGTGGTATGCCTGGTAAATCCAATTAGTTTAAAAACTCTGTTGGAAAATTTGCAGCTTCAATGGGATCACAAACTGCATCAGCAGATTTATATGTCACCAAGTTACCTGGTAATAACTATTGTATCTTCAGATTCAATTCGTTGACGTCCACATTTTTTGTTGCTAAGATCCCCCTTTCTGCCAGCCACTCATGATGAATGTATTGTGTGTGTACATCGGGAAATATTAGATTAATGAGAGCATCTTGTGAATCAATGATTATGCAGAAATCGTCCGGTAATTTTATGCATCCAGTCTCATCCATAGTAACTTTTCCACCACCGATATCTAACAATTGTTTTGAGTATGTTTCAGCAGATGGATCTTGAAGCATTTGGAAGTGCATATTTACTTTTAGTTAAACTTTTCAACATTACGTCACAGTGGAGATGATTTCAAGCAAGCATTGATTTCATCAGCGTACGTTGAATGCGAAATGACGCTAAGTGTTTGTCTGAAATCACCTGAAAGGAGTAACAGAGTGCCGCCAAATAATTTGTCATCGTTTTTCACATCTTTCAATGTCCTGTTCAACGCCTCAAGCGAATGTTTGTGTGCCATAGTGCATTCATCCAAGATGATTGTTTTACAGTGTTTCAACACTGTGGCCATAAACAATTGCTTTTTTATGTTGCACATTGCGTCTGGGTTGTTTTGAATATTTAGTGGCAGCTTAAATTAGCGAAATAATAAATGTTTTGCCAGTTCCACCTGGTGCATTAAAAAAAAAAAATCCACCTTGTCCTGCCGAAACTGCGAGCATAATGCGGTCATAAATGTTCCTTTGTTCCTCATTCATTAGTAGAACATTGCGAGTAACAATCGCTGCCATTTCTATTGTATTGTACTGAAGTTCACGATTCATGTCAGTGTTTAATAAATCAGATGCACTTCGATTTGGCGAAGGCTTACCGAAATGACTGACTGGCAAGTTGGCAATAATAATACGAAGATCCTCAATAGCAATCAGTGCTTCATTGTACATAGCATCCCTGAATGCTATCGTTAGATCATTGCAACGTGTGCGATGTTGATATCATCAGTTATCGAATCTTTGTGATTATCCCATAATGTTTCTATACGGGCCGGAAACATGTAGTTAATACTATAGCAAATAGTAGACGAATTTGCTTTGCAGTACAGTTCAATGCTGCTTCAGCAAGCATATATTCCCACTGGTTGTCGTCTTCCAGCAAGCCGAGTGCAAGACATGCAGCTTTATACGTTGGATGCTGATGTCCATCGACTTTACGTATATCTTGAAATGACAATGAGCCAGTGACATTAACCAGCAACAGTAGAAAATAAAAGCACTCAGTCAGCCTTGGATTGACTGTAAATACTCTCCCCAAGGCGTTTGATTTGAATAAACCGGGACATGCATCAACCGGTGTGCCTTGTTTGCGGGGTGTCCATTTTTTTTTGTTTGAGCCCATGTGAAATAGTGTGGTACTTCTGAGTAGAGTAATGTTCCTGCAAAGGCACCAAAAGCATCTGCACGATTACACAATTCAAAAAATTCGGTGAGTGCAGTTTTTGTTGGACTTATAGCTCGGTCAATCGCTGTCTCATTCGTGAAATATACGCTCTGACCGTTTTCAAGATGGATGGCTAAATGAATAACGGTTGGATCCCGTTCATGAATTGGGAATTCAAAGATACGCCAAACAGCTTCATTGGAGCTGATGTATCGGCCAATTTGGAACAGAGTTATTTCATCGTTGTTATTCACTGGAAGAGCAGTCACATTGGTATTTTCAACTCGAAATACTGATGTAATTTAAAATACTAATTCGGGGTAATTGTAAGGCTAAGTGAAAAATCTCAGAAAATTTTAATCATAAAAAAAAAAAAAAAATTGACATCAATTTACAAACCTCACATTTCATGTTCGACATAAATTTTTTAACAAACATTTTTAATTTAATTATCTACTAATAAAGAATATTACACCTTTATAACTAATTTAAGAAAAAACCAACTTACTTCTTAGAAGAGTCACAGCAACGGATTTTAAAATAGCGATATCGAATTTTAAAAATGCAAAAATAAAAATTGTGATATTGAAGTTTTAATATGCACAAATAAGAATCATGATGCATAATTTTTAAATTGTGTGAATACGAATCGCAATGCGTTGTTTAAAAATCTTGCTTCGATGTTTGATATTACAACCGTGCGACTACCAATAGCAATGTTGTATTTTAAATTCACGTGAATTCAAAGTCAGGCACTCTGACTGCCTGGCCAGTTGTAAATGAATGTAAAAAAATAATGATGTAAAATAATGTAATAAATTTATACACGTAACTTACAAATCTTCAAGAGAAAACATAAAATGCTTTTATTACTTACCTGTCAATTCTTAATGAGCAAACTATTCCGAGAACATCTACAGAATTTTCTTCCAAAAGCTGTTGTATACCAATGCTAGCAGCAATAAAGCATCCAGTTCTACCTATTCCGGCACTGAAAAAGTTAAATAATTTTAATTCCAAACAATAAATTTACATTTATTTGTTGATGTTGTTTCTAATGCCACTTGCCAATGGCAGCAAGCCTGATTTGTAAACCAAGCAAATTTAAGACAGAGAGTATGCTTCTTGTTTTTCAGTGACGCCATTTTTGGTCAGGAAAACGATTCCAGCCACACTCGTACGTCACAGTCCATTTTACAGTGCCGACCCCTTCATTCATCCATACATCATAATTTTGAACCAGAGAACATTCAATCTCCAATCCAAAATAAAACTTAACAAAAATTAATTAGCAAATAACCTCAGAAAGTCAAATTGAAAAGCATTAATTTCCAGCACTTGACTTCAATCCTTTTTAATTTATGAATATAAAGTTGATATAGATTAGTTTTCATGGGTTATGAAAAGTACTAACATAGAAAATTTTTTGCTATATGATTATTTTTCAATTTCTCAAAATTTTAATAAAAAATTACAAAATGATAAAAAACAAAACAAAATCACAGATGTTTAGATTAATCTTATGCCTCAGTTCATCATTATGTTGGTTTTACTGTTGTCTATAATGTCAGTTATGGACAAAGTGATTTGTGAATATTTTTTTTAATAAAAACCTATCTTCTCGCTCCTGTGAAAATGACAAGGTGAGGTTTCGCCCTCTATTTATCGCTCCCGTGAAATTTCCGGGCTGGAGTGTTCAGTAGTAACGCGCCAATAAGAATAAAACTAATTCATTTCTTTTGTCCAGAAAACATTTTACTTCTCATTTTACACACCTGATGGCAGTACCAAGATCTTTTTAGGGTAATTGTAGATAGTTTATTTTAAACTAGATGTCAGTACTAATCAAATATGTGTATTTGGCTAAATAGGCACTTTTATGACCGTTTTCTTGAAAATTAACCAATTGTTAAGGGGTGAATTTAGAAAATATAAAAAAATTCTGACTAATAACCTTTATCTCTAAAGAAATCTATTTTTATATTGATTTCATTAATCACTAATTGTTTTAGCTATAATTTATGTTACATATTATGGAAAACAGAATTATGGAAAATCAAAAATAAGATTTTATGCACATTAAAGTATTTTTTCAAAGAAGATGAAATTACCTGCAGTGAACGATCATGGGTCCCTTAGTCGCTCCAGAATTATCACGCCTTAGACCTTCCACTTCAAGAGCCATTGCTAACAACTGCTTTGCTGTTTCAGGTGTTTTATGATCAGGCCAAGTGGTGTACCAAAAATGATGAACAGTGTGCGTTTCACTTCCCTTCTGCAAATAAATACATTTTTTTTTGAGAAGGAGATTTATTTTAAAATAGTTTGGGGAGAGTCACATAGACAATGTCAACATTCATCTATGAAAAGTTACTCCAACATAGAATCGAGTTAACATGTATTATATACTATTGAATTGGAATATTATAGTGGTAGACACACTGGTTTTGTTTAAGGTAGAGAGAGCAGTATTAAGATAGCCGTACTTTTGACAGGGTTCCCACTGAATTTCAGAAAGAAAAAAATTCCCTGACTTTTCCAGGTATTCTAGGTAAATTTAAATGAAAATTGAGACCATATTTTCATCAGAAAACTCTGATTCTTTTATTTGAAACGTGAAATATTAGATTTTCAGTGTAAAAAAATATTATTAAATGAGGAAGGGAACATTTCAGTTTGACTACAATGTGATATTTTCACAACATATAATTGCAATAGATGTTAGAATTATTTAACTGGAATCTATATAACTGATTACTGTTACTGACAATTTTAAGACTGGTTATTTTTCAGGTATGATATAGGAATATTCCAGATTTTTGTAAAATGTTTTTTAACTTTCCCTGATTTTTAGAATAAAAATAAAATTCCCTGACAATTCCAAGTTTTCCCTGACCCGTGGGAACTCTGTTTTAAGAGCTGGTTGTGATAGTTGTATTAAATTCACGTTCATGGTCACTCCTGTGTTGCCATTAGCAGGTGAGATTTTTTGAGACTGAGTAGCAACAGAGTGAGAAGATGGACAATGTCGCAGTCACAAGTCAACTGTTCAACGTGGACCATCCATCTAAGTAGGCATGTTCATATCGAAGTGGGCGTTTCTGCTAAGGAAGGTGTGGTCACATCACCTCTGAGTCTCCAAAGTGGGAAGAGTCACATCGACAATGTCAACCTATATCTAAGAAAAGGTACCCCAACATAGAATCAAATTAAAATGTCCTATATACTATTGAATTGGAAATAGTAATTTTGTAGTGGTAGACACACTACAAATAGAAATTGAATATGATGTGATGATATGATAATAGAATATATGATAAATAGAATATGATGAAGTTATAAATAAAAAGCTTATTGTTAAAATTTAATTTGAACTTTATACCATCCTATTTTAGCTTTACCCCCAAAAAGAAAGAACAAAATAAAATGCTCATGCTAAGCCTAATATCGAAATCAGAAAGAAAGGTTAAACTTGCAAAGAATAATGTTAAAATAAAATCGTTTCATTTTAAAAAAAGGAAATTAAAAGAATTTCGATTTATTAAAAGTTTCTTCAAATAAAACTCTATACTACTACTATTCATATAATCACAATACTTTGTAGACAAATTAAACAATAATCAGAAAAAATTAAAATTATGTGTATCAAAATTTTTTTTAAAAAAAAGAAAGAAAAAAGACATAACTATTTTTTGTTTTCTGTAAATGAAGATAGAAAAATATTTTCCTTTACGTTTTATCTTTAATTTTTGCCAGTTGTAGAATTTTTCTGTCTGTAACCCCCCCCCCATTTTCTGGGATAATCTGAAGCACTTGCTGCCCTGCGTTAAAGTTTATGTTATTTTGCTACTAGAGATTTCAAAAATGACCAATAATTTTAATAAATAATTTGAAGAAACAGACGTTAAAACAAAACACAGATGGCGCTGCTTACCAAGTAAAATTATAAAATAATGCTTTCAAAATAACTGCCATTTTACAGCAGCAAATAATGTTATAAAGTCTGAGGGAAAAATTAGCTAACACCTGCAATTTATTGGAATAGTCCGGAATGCAGTAAGAAACACTGCTTAACAGTTTTCTAGTCAGTAGCACCACCTACTGATGAAATTTTTACTGATTTTGAAATTTGAGGAGAAAATTTCT
This sequence comes from Parasteatoda tepidariorum, assembly GCF_043381705.1. NCBI lineage: Eukaryota > Metazoa > Arthropoda > Arachnida > Araneae > Theridiidae > Parasteatoda > Parasteatoda tepidariorum. The sequence continues at coordinate 88,446,521 of NC_092209.1, forward strand.
AGGTTGCTAAGCACTTTCAAAACATCTTCAATTTTACAGCAGCAATAACGTTATACAGTCTGAGGGAAAAATTAGCAAACACCTGAACAAATAATTTAGTTGGAATTGTCTGTAATGCAGTAAGAAACAGGCTTAATAGTTTTCTTTTCAGTAGCTGAAGAAATTGGTATCCAATTTTAAAATTTGGGGAGCAAATTTCTAGGTTCCTAAGCACGAAATAGCAAACCGTTAATTTCTATCTCTTTTTCATAGATTTTTTCACTTACAAATTTTTAAAATTGGCGAAATTATCATCTAATTTCTGAAGGCAGGGGTCTGTCTAGGCTTTTTTGAGAGGTACCTATTTTGTTAAATTTCAAAGTAATTTGTGAAAATTAAAAATTATATTAAAAAATCAACACAAAAATATGGTAAAGGTAGAAAATATTTTTAAAAATTGCCACTACAAATAAAAATCATATATTTATTAATCATATTATTACTCGTAAATTTCTATACATTTTCCCTCATATATTCAAAAACAATTTTGCTGTTGTTAAATTTTGGGATTAAAATTGTATCCAAATTTAAAATCCATAAAAACCATTGTCCATAATTAAATTTCAACTTGAATTAAATAAAAACATGCATTTAACAGTACTAGCACTAAAAGTTATTTTCATTATGAGAACAACAAACAGAAAAAAGTTTCACAGAGAAAAAAATATTTCATAAAAAATAAAGGTCTGTTAGAATAAATTTACAATAGTGCGTAAGGTAATATTCGAATGCTTAGAATAATGTTTGAATTACGACTCTCTGATTATTTAGGGTTCTCGTTGTTTCATTAAAAAAAACTCAGCAAAAAAAGCTCACTTTGATATGGCGTAAAGCGACTGGTTAGACTTATCACATTGCACTATCTGACCAAACATGGGCAACCTTTTCGTAAAAGGCAGCTAACGGAAAAGCTACTCTCTTCCATAGATTTCAACGAGAACAGGGTTTGTATGAGAACTTGCTTTTTCAAAATTAAATTGTGAAACTACCGTTTTTCCTAAAGTTGAATTTGTGAAGGTACTGCTAAATGGCAGTAAATATACCCTTGAAGCAAAATGCAGTAAACAATAAAATTTCCCCCCTTCTACTTCATTTCAATCTATTTTTGAAACCAATTCACTTTTGAGAGATCCAGTAAAACTAGCTCCACAGAAGTACATTAGAAAATGATGCGACTTACTCTTAAAAAGAGTTCTCTAATGGTGTAACCTTCACGAGGTATGACTCTTATGACAGTTACTTCAACATCTCCAAACCTATCTTGATAATCTGGTATATAAGGTTCACATTTTACCTGAAAGATAGAAACGTAACATGAATATTTTATCATTATAATTGAAATAAAATTTTATAAATTTAGCATGTACGCAGATTACTATTAAGTATCCATATAATTGGTAAAAAGTTTTTTTTTTGTATTTTGTATAAAAACTACACATAGCTTGTCAGTTTAGCATTTCATAAAATCAAACCAGAACTAATATTTGAAGAAATATTTCCCCATGTTTCACTTATTCATGAAAAAACAACTTACATATAAGGTTGAGTCAAAAGGTTTGTATATACTAAGTGGAGTTCAAAGTTTCGCCTACAAATTTATTATTTCAAATTTTATTTCATCACTTGCGTCGAACAGCCAAATCTATATCAGATTTACCACTAAATCATTATTATCTTACATACATTATCTGCTAAATTTTAGATTTTCAAATTTATGACTTTCCATGACTAATTCCTAGAATTTTTCATGACTTAACGAAGTTACTATTTTCTCCGATAAAAACACAGCAAGAAATTTAAAAAACCATTATAATATAAATTGAAATGATAGGTATAACCAAAACTGTCATACTCTGCATATTCATATTTATTGGTTTTAAATTTAGAAAAAGAAAAATTCAGATAGTAAGGAAAGAGTTGAAGCAATTAAAATAGCTGAAAAAATACAAAAGCAAATAATTTTTTTCTGCAGAATTATATTCTTAAGATACTTTTCTTGTTCATCCGAAAGGAAAGAAATACTCCTGATTTTTCTTTTCTCATTTCGGAATTAAAAAAAAATTCCAATGACTGGCTTGCTTCAGCTAGAATTTTAAATTGATAAAATAAAAAATGAATAATAACGAAAATTCTGAAATCACAGAAGTTTAAAAGATAATTCGCTCTAGAAAAGATGTTTTTTCATTCATTTTTTTAGAGAACACCATAATTTTTAAAGAACATGGTAGAAATATTTTATATTTAAATAAAATGTGACTGGGGATTTTATTACAAATTCAGATATTCGGAATACCATGAAATCGGGGGGGGGGGGGGGTNGTGTTATTTTTAAATTCGATTTTAAAAATCACATTTTTCAGTGACCCAAATCCATGATTTTCTTAAAAAAATAGTTAAAATCATGACATTTCATGAAAAATTTTGTCCAATACCAAAATTTATGACTTTCCATGATTTTTTGAGACTTTCCAGATGCGCGGATACCCTGTACATAGCAATTTTGAATCCAATACATAAGGCAAGAGAACTCTTGGATTAAACATCGGGACAAAACCACAAAAATATCGAATAGTTTGCTTAAAGGCTAAAAAGACAAAACTACGGTTACCTCATTACATCAATTATTTACATGTTTCTTATGAATTTAATTTTTCTTTATTCTCTTTTAGTTTAGTTCAATAGGACAAAGTATTTGCCAATTACTGTTGAAAATAACACTAAATTCTGAAGAAAATATATCTATCATGCTGTAAAACAAGTAAACTGTAAAAACAAGTTAAATATTATTAAACCAAAGCAAAATGGACCAGAGGATTCATGAATAACTGATAAATGATGAAGAATAAAAATTTTTTCTTAAGCTATTGAATTCTAGTGTTACTAAGTGTTTTTTTCCCCAATCAATAATGTAAATATCTAAATAACAAAAAAAAAAAAAAAAAAAAAAAAAAAAAAAGGTTTAGTGAGCGCTTACTAAGCTAAATGTTTCTGCACTCAGAAAATTTTTTTAACGGAAGAACTACCTTTAGCTTTTCCTTCAGTTTAGTAATCATAACAATGATGGGACTCCTTTCTTTCCATATCATCAACCAAAAATCATCTACAGTATGAGGCAAGGGGCCTTGAGTAGCTATATATGCATTTACTTCACCACCATAGCCCTGAAAGCAAAATTAATTGAAGATTTAAAAGTATAATATTCTATTATAATAAAAGTATACTAATACACATACAAATGTGTCTTGTTTATTTATTTTCTTAAATATACAGATAAAGGCACAGTTTTAAATTTAGTGATGTTATTTTAAAGTTAGATTATTTCCTATTTTAAGTAATAATGTAACATTCCCATTTGCCTAATAACATTGCGAAATGTAATTTTTTGTGTATCTTTATTTTTAAAAAAAAGGCAGTTTAATTTCAACAGTCATCTAAATTAAAAATATGTTTTTAATTCAAAAAAAAAAGAATATATATATAATGCTTTCAAAATAACTGCCATTTTACAGCAGCAAATAATGTTATAAAGTCTGAGGGAAAAATTAGCTAACACCTGCAATTTATTGGAATAGTCCGGAATGCAGTAAGAAACACTGCTTAACAGTTTTCTAGTCAGTAGCACCACCTACTGATGAAATTTTTACTGATTTTGAAATTTGAGGAGAAAATTTCTAGGTTGCTAAGCACTTTCAAAACATCTTCAATTTTACAGCAGCAATAACGTTATACAGTCTGAGGGAAAAATTAGCAAACACCTGAACAAATAATTTAGTTGGAATTGTCTGTAATGCAGTAAGAAACAGGCTTAATAGTTTTCTTTTCAGTAGCTGAAGAAATTGGTATCCAATTTTAAAATTTGGGGAGCAAATTTCTAGGTTCCTAAGCACGAAATAGCAAACCGTTAATTTCTATCTCTTTTTCATAGATTTTTTCACTTACAAATTTTTAAAATTGGCGAAATTATCATCTAATTTCTGAAGGCAGGGGTCTGTCTAGGCTTTTTTGAGAGGTACCTATTTTGTTAAATTTCAAAGTAATTTGTGAAAATTAAAAATTATATTAAAAAATCAACACAAAAATATGGTAAAGGTAGAAAATATTTTTAAAAATAGCCACTACAAATAAANAAGGGCATTTTTTTGCACTTTTTAAGGGCATTATTGAGATATTTTAGGTCATCAAAATCCGGGCTCTAGTAATTACTATTTATTTGTAACTATTTGTTTCCAGAAGCGCCAAATGCAATTTCATAATAAATGATTTTTTATGCAGTTGTAATATTGACCATATTAGACTTTACAACTTTTTAAAGAAAATGTCAGAACAGAATGAATGGAGCTAAATAAATAAAAATAGACTCACTCGAACATAATTGGCATTAATATAACTAGATAATGGATCATCCTTTCTTTCATATAAACTTACTCTGGTATTTTCATCTGAAATTAAAATATTATAAATAGATTATGAAAATATATTAAAAAGTCTTAACACATGACATAATAATAAATGTAAATAAATAATTAAAGTAATGGAACATAAAAAGAATATTAGTAAAGTAAAATTGTTAAAAACTGTATACTATTTTAGACAAGTAGAAATTTTTTGTGCAATAAATATTAATGCTCATAAACCAATTTTTCTTTGTGAAATGATTAAACTAAAATAAGGTAAAATTGTACATGCTGACATCACACTATGTTAATAATAAGAAGTATTTTTGATATTCACAGAATAGTACTCTACAGGTATTTATATTATGCTAAATAATATGAGCTGATTTTAAATTTTTTAAACTATTTTATTCTAATTTAATTAAATTTAAACTATTTTATTCTAATTATTCTAATATAAATTTTTTTAAACCATTTAATTCTAAATGAAGCATATATTTTTTTGAAAAAGAAATTAATGACTTTTGTAAGTTTAGAATTTTTAAATAATACGAACATATAAAAGTTTTCTTTTTTTAATATCTAGATTATCTATAATTTTTATAGGAAATAACAACAAAAAAAAGCAAGTTATTGGTGTAAGGTACAGTACAGAACCCGTTATCCGGAAATCAGAAAACCGGAAAGAGATTCAAAAAATTTTCCCGCCATTTTTAAATTTTTTTCCCCCCCCTCATAAGATTTTAGGATTTTTCTTTCTTTTTTGAAAGATGTTTACCTTACCATCATTTTATAAATAATCATTAGTGTATTACTTCAGCGTTTTTTCTTCTTTTTAAGATTAGTTCCAAATACTTTTTTTTTTAGTTGGGTTTAACAATAAAAAAAAACGGCTTTTTGTAGCGATTCAGAAAACCGAAAAAATCAGTTATCCGGAATAGCGATGGTCCCGATCGTTCCGGATAATCGGTTCCCTACTGTATAAGGAAAAATTAAGAGTGGCCTGCTGTTAGTAGTAGGCAACTTTTAAAACTGGTAATTTTTTTCTTTCTTCAAAAATGCAATATCTAAAACTATTGATATTATTCTAAAGCATTTCTTTTGAAACATTTCTTCAAACAAGGTAGGCACTACAAAGTTCATTTATAAAATGAAGAAAAATTTTCCTGAACTCTCCAATTATTTAAAATTTGGTTATTTTAAAGTTAAGATAACAAAGGTTATGCAAAATTTAAATGTAATATTTAACCTTTTTACAAAAAAAATTAAGGTTAGTTTTTAAACCAATTATGCAAAACAAAACATTTGTTTATTAACAATTATAAAATTCACTAGCTAAAAAAATTCACTAGTAAAATTACATTAATTAGATTGATTTTAATTATTATCAGAGAGAGATAAATTAAAAAAAAAAAATATATCAATTTACCTGGAACTTAAGAAAATATTTTATAACAAAATTGTCTCCTTGAAATTTTGAATTAGTGAAAAATAACATGAACGTTCTGGGCAAGGAGGTTTACAGCTTTCATTCGTAATAAAAAAGCTGAGAGCACACGTGATGGCTTTTAGGCAAAAAATTGGCAATTAATAAATATATTTTTAATGGCCATATTTTATTTGTAGTTGTCCTGCGTCAAAACGCTAGTTTTACTCTATAATTTTGGCTAGTTTGCCAAACAAAACAGAACCAACACACTCTTAGTTGCATGTATTTTTAAAAATTAAACAGAATAGTATTACCCCGCATTTCGATGGTCATGAAAAAATTGAGTTATATATATATAAATTATATTATATAAGCACAATAAGTTATATCCATGAATAGTTTAAACTCTGCACTTTAAGCTTGCCAATAAAAATTATATTGCATATTGCCAATAAAAATTAAATTATGATGAGATACTATTTAAGTAGTATTTTTTTTTGAAGATTAAATAAAAAACTTCTGAAACTGAAAGAATTAATGAATATGTAAAAACTTTTAATTTAATAAAACAGCATTTAAATATCAACAACAAAACTAAAATGACTGTATAAAATATTCAAACTTAAGTCATAAATTGGGTATTTTAAACAAACAATTTAAGGGAGATACAATAAAAAAGTAAGTATTTATGTTAAAATTTAAAATTTTTTTTTCTTACTTGGCAATATAGTTTTATATCGGTTTTTAGTACCAGAACCAGCAACTTCTACTTTCTCAGGATGATTCATGGGAATTTCCTAAAAAAGAACATACATTTTAACTTTCTCAATATTTTATTGACTTTAAAAATATAAGCGACAATCAAGAATGTTTTAGAAAATTCACCCAAAATTCAGTATGAAGTGCTTTAACATCTCTAAGAACAGATCTCAGTTGACGTCTGGTGAGCCTTTTGCTTGCTGACTGTAGGTATTCCTCAGCTGAGCTGTAATAAATAAATAATATATACAGGGTATCTGCTACATTTTAGATTTTCAAATTCATGACTAAATCCAAGATTTTTTCATGACTTAAAGAAGTTACTATTTTCTCCGACAAAAACGTAACAATAAATTTAAAAAGGCATTATAATAACATTCATTGAAATGATAATTAAAACCAAACTGTTAAGACTCTGCATCTTCATATTTATAGATTTTAAATTTAAAAAACAGAATAAAGAAAGAGTTAAAGCAATAAAATAGCTGGAAAAAAATACAAAAGCAAATTTTTTTTCCACTTATTTTTCTGCAGAACTATATTCTAAAGATACTTTTCTTGTTCATCAGAAAGGAAAGAAATACTCCTTATTCGCCTGTTCTCATTTCGAAAAAAAAAAAAATAATTCGCCAATGATTGGCTTGCTTTGGTTTGAAATTTAAATGCATAAAAAAATAAATAAATAATAAAAATTCTTAAATCACAGAAGTTTAAAAGATAATTTACTCGACAAATGATGATTTTTCTTACATTTTTTAAAAGAACACCATAATTTTTAAAGAACACGATAAACACATTTTATATTTGAATAAAATATGACTGTGAGTAGTGATTTTGTTAGGAATTCAGATATCTGGAACACAATGAAATTGAGATTCCATTTTAAAAATGAGATTTTTAGGCGACCTAAATCCATGACTTTCCAGGATTTTTTTCAAAAATAGTTAAAATCATGAAATTTTTGTTCAATACTGAAATTCATGACTTTCCATGAATTTTCGTGACTTTCCAGGTGCCGGATACCATGATATATGCAAACACGCACATACATACAACACAAAAAAGAAACAACATTTTGATAATCCAGTATTTAATTTATAACTAGTTTGTTTAAAGTAAGAATTCGCCATTCATTTGAACCTGTGGCAGTGACTGTAATAAATATTCGACATTAAATAGGTATAATTATTTCAAGTGGGGGTCATTGTTTAGGACAAGTTTTATATCGGGTCAGCGAGAGAGAGAGGATATCATTTTCTTCGGTCTACAGTATTAGCTCTAGAGTGAAGAGAAGCTACCCTCCCTGAAATGAGCGATTCTTGTTTAAATAGCATCAGACTTTGGGGAGTTCTTACGATAGACAAAATATAATTTTTTTTAAAAATTCAGTAGTGCTTAAAAATTTTGCTTCGATTTCTTACAGCACAGTAATAGCCATCCTGCACTTTTATCTAGAAAAAGTTTATATCAGTATAAGCTTTTTTTTAAAAACAGAAGATGCTAGAAAAACTCATAATGAATATTATTAAAATAGAACATGAACAAGGTTAACGCTAAATTGTTAACCTAATTGTGTGGATTGTTAACCCTAGATATGTAAATCCAAAATAGGTAAGCACTTATAACTTCTAAGATGAACTTCTAAGGATCTTTCTAGATCAATAGAGGAATGTTTATGAATAGTCTATCTCTTACTCATGTTCATTTATCTTGGATTAAATAGGTCTAGAAACAGGAGGCATTTAAAATTCATACGAATTGAACCAACTTACCATTCTTTTGGTGGAGTTCCACAGTGTATATTTTCTTGAGAACGATTCAAATCAAGTGTTAATGAAGCATTTGAACCACGCCTAAAGAGAGGAAATTTTTTTTTGTTAGACATGTTAACAAATAAAAATTATTCCCAAATGAAGGGAAAGGTATACTTGATGCTACGAAGCACTTTTCAGCTTTCTTCAGTTTCTTTTTCATTAATTAGGTTTATATTATTGATTGAACCATATTGATAAAGATGTGTTGCCAATTAGGCAGATAATAAATACTTAAATAAAACATTGGAGAGATAAAATAACAGAGATTTCACTAGCGGCATCTTTTGGGCAATGTGTACAGTTTTGATACATCATGCATATCCATGTAAGTCAAAAAGAGAAATTCAAAATTGGAAATAATATAAGCACATTTAGCGAAGTAAAAAATATGTAAATAAATCTCAATCTAAAAAAGATTTTTTAAACGATTATTCATAATTACTCATATACTATAAACACTCCATATCAAAATAATTTTCCTAATTCTAAGTGATTAGCTTTATTTTACATAATAATACTTTGAACATCTGATTGGGTTGCGCAAAGGACATTTTTATCAAATTTCTGTTCATAACAGTTACCAGAGAAGTTACTTCATAAAAAGCAAGCTTTCAAGTTTTGCATCAGAAAGTAAGGAACAAAATTTGCAAATTTTTTTTTTTAGTTTAGAGAAAAAATTTTCGCGCTCGTCATTGCTATACGGAATATATACGATACATAACATAACATCCGCTATATTTCTGAACTATTTTTTATTATACAGTTCAATTCCTCGTTGCCCAATTGTCTCCTCCAGTAAATGATTCTGAAAACAGAAATACATTTATGTTTTGATGATTGTTAAAAATGTAATGCAAACAAAGTTATTGCCAGACTCCCGTATGTAAAAAACAAAGTTCGTTATCCGAGGAAAAACGATTTATTGAATAAAAGACTCACAACCACAATCTCACTACACCCGGTTTGGTCGAGTCGGCATGGCAGCGCTAGAACGGCAGTACTGCCAACAGCGCCATCTGTTGCTGAATAAGAGAAGCATTTTTGCCTTTAGTAGATATTTATCACTAAAAAAAAAGTAAAGTAAAGTAAAGTCAGTAAAAGTAAACTTTTTTGAGTGAAGGGCCACTTCATTCAAATTCTTAAAATTGGTGCTCTGAAGAATAAATATTTTTACCAGTAAACTTAGTAACAAAATTAAATGCCTTTAATTATTAATAAATGATTTATTTATCTATCTACATGAATTTGAGGATAAGAGATACTATAAACTCTAACAAAAAAAAAAAAAAAAACTATACAGCTCATATAATAAATGTGCAAAATAAACTACATACATACTTATTTCAATGGTAAGTAACATAAATTTGAAAGAAATATTTTAATTAAAGAAAATTTATAGGGTTTAAGCAAAAATTAAAACTAAACTATTATAGTACAGATTAATAATCAATATTTTGTGAAGAGAAATTAAAAAGATTCATAATCTTTTTTTATTTTTCAAGAAAAGAAATAATGTGTTCAGAAGCTCTCGTGGGTCGAACATCAACAGTTGGCGGATTGCTGGTTGTGCACCCCTATCTTAAGATTTCTGCAAAAAATAGGGAGAAATTTGAAAAAACAAGTTAAACAGAAGACAGTAGTAAAATACAGGAGTCTTCGTTACAAAACAGGAGACTTGGCAGGCATGCTAATAACACACCAGTATACAATATTTTCCCTAATATTTCAAATATTGCTTCTAATGTTTAAATAACTAGTTTGCTAATATAAGAAACATTGGCACATGCTTTTGATGTTTCATTTTTAAATGTGCTATGAATTAATATAAGTCCAAATAAATTTTGTAAATATGTTTTGTGTTTCTGAAGGGGGAGTAAGCAATATTAGACTAGGGGGGAATAAATCAAAATAGGATGGGAATCATTGTGTTCCAAGGAAGAGGGATAATTTTAAACACCATGTAAAAACTATAATACGGAAATTAGTGAGAGGATATTTAAAGGAATCTATTCCAATTGAAGAGATTACCTTTCCAGTAAACCTCTGCCTCTTCTCATGGGACTACGGGATGGACTTGGGGTATTTTCAGAATCTGATTCAGGTAGTAAAGGTTCAATTTGGGCAGGACGAGCAACCAGGTGGTGATCAACAGCTTGCTGAATCTGTTCGATTCCCTGATCTCTATTCTCAGGTTGAATTATACCAACTCCAGCAACTGCCGGCCTTAAAACCGGTTGCACCACAACATGCCGCGGCTCTTCTACGGGGCCCACTTTATTTATTGAAAGGCGGCACGAACTGATGAAGAGCTACAGAAAAAAAAAAATAATGTTATTTTTTAGAGGAGAATAAATTTTCTTATTTTTTAAAAATAAAATTGTACTTATTCAAAAAAAAAAAAAAAAGGATACAGATATCTTGATATAAATGTCAGCAAATTAATGTGTCCCTGTTATAAATGTTAGCAAAATTATGGCCTACCAGTTATAGAAAAATCACCATGATAAATGTTAGCAAAATTACTGTGTCACAGTTATAAATGTTTGTATGTTGCAAAGGTATTTTCAAAATCATATTTTGAAAGTGCATTACGACTGTTTGTTCAGAATTTTGTGTGTGCTTTGCATTAATTTTCCATTTAATAATTAGTAATATGCCCAAATACGTAAAAAAAAAGTAGAACAAGCTGTTTAATACCCAAGTGTATTGAACTTCGTTTTATAAAATCATACAAAAACATTAAAAGGTTCCACGCAGTAATTTTAAATTCTTGTTATAGCAAAGCAACATATTCTAAGTTTAGAAAGAGCGTGGGTTAATGCCCAGAGAGTTTGAAGAGGAAGCAGAAAATATTTTTTGGTAGCAAGAGAAACGTTCTGTAAATTATTTAAATATTATATTTCACAAACCATTTTCAAGAAAATGTAAAATTAAATTGCAACAATAAAATTGGTGCAGCTTAAAAGATATTTGTACTCATAATTACTTATAAAATGTCTAAAAAAAATTATAAATCATAAGATTCGTGAATTTTCATAATTAAGTCATAGAACTAAAACATAAAAAAAAGGGAGATGTTGGATAGTTCTGTATCCAGTGATAATAAACGTTTGCAAGATACAATAAAGTAATAAAGAATTCTGAAAAAATAATAAAAAAGAACTTACAATTACAACAGTCATACAAAATATGGCAAATAAGCTAGCTGTAATGAGAACAGCTAGCTGCCAAGCTTCCCAGTTCTTGTCACTAAATATACTCTGTACAGTGATTCTTCGACCATTCACATATTGGTATGGAGATTCCTATGTAGAACATTAAATTAATTAATTGAATATTAGGCAAATAAAAATTAATTTCTGGCAACTTTTTAAATAAAATATTATAAATTTAAGAATTGTTTAAGTTTACTTAATGCTTAACACATTAAAAGTGATTCATTACTAAGCTGTGTTATTTAAAATAGGTCAATTGAAATTATTAAAAATGTGAGTGATTTTGTTTTTATTATTCGTCCAAAATGAATATTCTGTGTTGAGCAGTATAGGTTAATTACCAAATAACAGGACCCTATTTGCACAAATTTACAAAAGCAGGACCCTGGTTTAAAGAATGTGCTTATTTTATATTCACAAATTATAATTAGTGCTTTCACAATTTTACAAAAACAGAACCTTTCACAAAATGTCTGGACAGACATTTTGTGAAAGCATATCAAAAGCATAATTTATGTATTCTAAACAATGTATTGTCAAAAAATATCAACAATACTATATTTCTTCAGTTTACCTTGAGCCAACATTTGCGTTTCATAAATTTCAATCCAGTAAAATTTATCATCACTCAGAATAAGTTTCTATTCAATAATTATCATTATGTACACTATTGGAGATATTATCTTTCTGATATGTAATCAGTAATGATTATGATGCTATCCTAGTTGATATTTATAGGCATAAATATTGTTAGTTATGTATGTATTGTTATAATTAAGTATATAATTTTATACTCCATGCGTATTAGTGGTTATTTGCGGCCTGTGTCTACCAGGTTGCTAGTACATGCTGTACAACTCATGGTCCCTATAACTGATAAGTACCAAAAAAAGTTTTTAAAGTTTTGACATTCACAGGGTGTGTAGCCAAATCTTTCAACAAAAAAATAAGCACCTTTTAAGTACTCAAAAAATACTTTTAAGTACTATATACATTAACAAAATGCAAAATAATTTTCAAAGATTTCACATGATCATGATAAAATAACTAGTTTCTGACAAAGAACTCTTTTCTTGATTATATTAGCCGTTATAAAATGATCGAGAGATTTTTCTGTTCAATATCAGAGGGGGTGGAAAATTAAGTCTGAAATTGAGAATATCTTGCAAAATGGAGCAGAGTTGTGAGACAGCAAGTATTTTAACAAGCATGTAAAATTATTAGCAATTTCATACGCTACCAACCGGCAGTAAGCCGAAATGGATTGTGGTTGAATGAATTGGGAAAACGTTGAATAGAACAATGTGAAAAGCACACTTTTGCAAAATACATGGTGAAAACAGACAGAAAAAAAACAGAGTAAAGAAAAAAATCTTTTCAAAATTGGAAAATTAAGCACTTTTTAAAACCATCCAATGAAAAAAGCACCTTTAAGGGCTTTTAAAAAATGAAAATAAGCATCTTTAAGCACTTTTTGAAAACGCTATGCACCATGCCTTATAAACTTTAAAATAATCATAAATATATAAGCAATTAATAATAAATATTATAATAAATAATAACATAATAATAAATAGCGAAATAAATTAGCAATAAAATAATTGTTTTTCCATTAAAATTGAAATAGTAAATGCTTACACAAATTAAATTTTTTAAAGAGTACCTTGGAAACGATAAAAAAAAAAAAAAGAAGTTTATAGACAGAAATCAGAACAAGAAATAAGTTAGAAGCACACAAAAAATATTTTGTTCATGTTAAAGAGGAGACAGTTATTATCATGCCTTTGCCCATACCTGAAAAAATAAGAAAAGAGGATTTTTTTTTAATGGAAGATTTTTTAAATATTTGCAAACCCATGCAAGAAAAAGATTAAAACAAATAGGATGTAAAAAACTAATTATTTCAAGGGCTTAAAACAGCTGCAGCAACCTTAAAGAATTTTTCAACTTAAGAGGATTTATTGTAATAGTTAGAGAGTAGACCTTGCACTGAATTTTAAAAATGAAATGAAGCTTACACTGCCATCATGAATATCCAATATTTTGATGGCACCACCAGCATTTTGCAATCTCTTCTTAACAAAATGTCCCAGCATCTCAGAGGCTGGTTTTAATTTCCCAATTTCTGTGTCGTTGTCGTGTTTAGTTCTGTACAGGAAAAACATTTTGATGACTCCTGATTGAGGCTGAAAAGAACACAAAATCATAATTACAAAGTAATACAATTTTATACTTCAATATTTAGTCAGCAATTAATAAAGTAATTTTCTAGGGTGCATAGCCAAATCTTTCAACAAAAAATAAGCATGTTTTAAGCACTCAAAAAATATTTTTAAGCACAATATACATTAACAAAATGCAAAATAATTTTCAAAGATTTTACATGATCATGATAAAAATAACTAGTTTTTGACAAGGAACTCTTTTTCTTGTTTATAATAGCCATTAAGTAAATGATCAAGAGATTTTTCGGTTCGATTTCAGGGGGGTGGAAAATGAAGCCTGAAATTGAGAATTTCTTGCAAAATGCAGCAGAGTTGCACATGAGAGTGCATGAATCTCACCAAACCCAGCTCACTATTTACACATGTGGACTCGCAAGTATTTCATCAAGCCTGTAAAATGATTGCATACGCTATGGACCAACAATATGCGGAAATAGATTGAGATTGAATGAATTGTGAAAACGTTGAATAGAACAATGTGAAAAGCATGGTTTTGCATAATACATGGTGAAAATTGACAAGGTAAAGAAAAAGAATTCATTTTAGAAAAGGGAAAGTTAAGCACTTTTTAAAAACACCTAATGAAAAAAGCATCTTTAGGCCTCCAAAAAACGAAAATAAGTAAATTTAAGCACTTTTTAAAAATGCTATGCACCATGTTATCCTAGCCCAAAATTATCAACATACTGCTTTAGATGTACTAACTTTAAACAAAAAAAAAATTTGTAGATAATATGAGGTTGTAATGTGTTTAGAGTATCTTCTTTAAAAAAAAAAGGTTACATACACAAATGGATGAAGCATATATACAAACTAAACTTCACATTAAAAAAAAAACATGATCATCCAGGCAATCTGCTTTCCGGCTTCTGTTACATTCTGGCTTCCATCTTCATCATAATTGTTCTTTTTACTGTCAGAGCAAATGTTTGTTCTTTGATCTTCGACGGACAGATTTTCCTGGTTCTGCTGCTCACCATCAACTTCAGAATTTGTTTGCTACTCCACAGAATGTTTTGTATATTTTAATATGACTTGCAGACCATTTTTAACACAAGCTTGGATCCGATGAATATCTTGATGAGGGTGTGCCCCATAAAATGTGTGCTCAGTTTTTTTTCTTCTTTTAATTAATTTACATCCACACACACCATATACAATCTTATTTCGTGATGACAGTCTAGCACATTGTTTGTTTTCCACGCAATGATTTAATCTCTTAGCAAGCACACAGAAAAAGAAAGCAATGCAGAGGAAGCAAGAATGGAGGAAGGGAAAGTATGTGAACAGGGCAGAGAAATAAAAGGGTCACGAGGACAGTGAAGAAGCTTGCAAAGCTGGATTCATCCGTTCCCTTTTGCAACAAAAGGGACGTCACATTGATGCAGTGTTATTTGCGAGTAGAGCAATATATGTTCTTGTCAGATCTTCGAGCGGATTCCACTGTGCTGCGTTCCGTGATGTCATCAGAACAGGCCGCAGAAAGAATGTGCCTGAAGGTTGCAGACATTTTTAAAGATAGTTTTATTAGCACAGACAAAAGCTGTCTGCAAGGGGATTTCATGTCCGTGACCATGTCGCCGTGTTCCTGCCACTGGAATCTTTAATAAATACGAAAAAAAAAAGGTAAATGAGGTAAAGAGGAAAATTGCAAAAGCAAGGAAGAATCTTGTGCTTCCAAGAAGAAATCTGTGGCGTTAAATGGGATGAAGAACTGGGTGGGATATTTTATTAGCTTATAACAGGTTCTTGTATGCAGTGAAAAATGGAAAACATACTCTACTGTATTAGTTAAAATTTTATTTTATGAAAATTATTATTACTTATAATTATTACTAGGTAATAATTTTAAAAACAATAATTCTTTAAATGATAAACACCATACACTATTATTTTCAGTACTGAATAGCATACCTCATATTTAGAAATTTTAACATCATCCAAATTTAAATTCAGATGTTTTGCAACAGCTTCTGTAATATCATGAATAACTTCCAAATGTGTTAGTGGCTCCCTAAGTTGTATAACCTTAAAATGTACAGAAAAAACCAAATCAGGTATTTAAACAATAAAACATACAAGCTGTGATTCTGCTAGGATTTGAAATGTATGCATCCTTAAAACCCAGGACTTTTTACTAAAAGCTTTTTTTTTAATTTATGAATTTTCTACCTATCTTTCCATTTATATTATTAAGTACATTCATAAAACACAACAAAGTACATTGAGAAGAATTATATTGGAAAAATTAAGGCTTTTAATTAGGACTGATCAAAGATTTGCTGCATCAAGGAAAAAAAGAAATGCAATTTTATACTTAGTTGTGAAATTGAAAAGTTTTTCAAAGAAAAAAAAAAAGTTTATTGTTTGTGTGTTCTAATTTAAGACTTTCAATAGAAATAAATAAATAAATAAAAAAATTCTCATTTATAAGATTTTTAGAGTAAACACCTTGTTGTTGTTAACATCCACAATATTAAAGCAACAATATAAATTCTAAAAAAAAATAATAATGTTCATTGTTTGTGTTTTTTAATTTGCTTGAGATTTTCAATGGAAATTTTTTAAGAAAAAGTACAGTTTCTTAGTTAAAAAAATTAAATAAGAAAGTCCTGCATTTCAGTTGCATAGAGATGCAAAACTTTTGCCATTAGTTTTTTGAGAATATTCTTGGAAATATTCTTATCAAGGAGAATAGTCTCCTAGCTAATGTAATTAACACTATTTATTTCTCGACAATATTCTTGGGAATATTCTTCAAGGAGAATAGCCTCCTAGTCAATATAAAAATCAGTATTTTAGAAATAAATTAATATTTCTAAAATTTAAAATTACATCAATAATATTTGTAAAATATAAACACTAAATAAACAGTGTTTTCATCATAGAAAAAAAATGGGTGAGAATTTCTCACCCTTTCTCAAAAACAGGGTGAGATTTCAGAAAGTTAAGTGAGATTTCCAAAAACTTAAAAAACACAAATAGACTTGGAAAAAAAATCATTTCTTTTATTATAATACATTTTTAACGTCTTCTATTTTTTAAAGCATTGAATATTCTTGCTGCATCATCATAGAAGATTTTGCCTTTACTAGGTATTTGTCCATCTTACATTAGTGCATAAAAAATTTGAACGTCTTACATGAAAAAACCTTACCTACGGTAAACACGTGGTTGCAGAGAAATGTGTTCTGAAAGGGGCTCCGTGGTTCGGTTGTGTTCTGTTGTTCGAAAAGGTTCTGAACAATACTGGTAAATAGGGAAGCTAGATAACGGAGCAAATGTTGAAAATAATGAAGATCCAGGAAGAAAAGTGAAACGGATTTTATTCTAAATAGTGTAATTCGAAGCTTCTTCCAAAATGCGAGAAATTCGCGAATTTTGAAATTGATTTATGGAATGCGCGAATTTCTCGCAGTAATAATTTTTTAATGCGAGAAAAGAAAAAAATATGCGAGATTCTCGCGTTCTCGCGCTGTAGTGAAAACACTGATAAATTATATCACATTTTTTTAAAATTATTAATATTTAAGATTTTTTATCAGATGAAATTGCTACAATAAAATTTTTTATCAGATAAAATGATTAAAAGAGAAACTTTTTTTGAAAATTGTTCTCCAAAACTTTCAAATAGGTTATTATTGTATAAGAATTAATATCTCAAAGATTTTTAAAAAAATGCATTGGGAACAAGCATAATTAATAAATACAAACTAGTAGTAATTGCTCAATAATTAAAATGAAACAAACATTCTTCAAGTATTATACAAAATTGTTCTCAAAAGTAATTCTGAAACCCTAATTTTGTCATAAAAATAATTCTAAAGCACAATTTAATCATAAATTATGCCTTTTGAGACATTATTCTTAAATTAGAATTTGTATTTATTGTAAAGAATTACACCATCATATTCAGCTATTAATCACAGAATAAATGAAGATAACAATGAATGTACTAGAGAAAATGAAATTTCATCTTCATAGCATAAAAATGATATTTTTTAACTATATTAAATTTTGTTAGAAAAACCTTATTTATTAAGAATTTTATCAGCTTTTGCTCAACAAAGTTTACATTTCTTTCTCATTTTTTTAAATAAAGATTACTTTAGAAACTTGAAACCTTAAGATATTCTTGGTGCTCTTGTTTCAGAAGAAATATAAAAAATCAAAATCACATGTTCAGTTAAAAAATTGTTAGAATCACGGTTTAAAGAAAATACTTATATAAAAACTACCAATAATCTATTTTGTCTACTATAAGACAAGAGAATTTTCTCAAGTATTATTCTAATTTCATGCAACACAAGAATATTCTCAAAATATTTTTGCTCTCTAAGAATTTTTTTTTTTGAGAATATTCTCATCAAACATCTTGAAAAATTGCAAGCATTATTATTTCAGCAAAGGGTCTGTCTAGGTTTTTTTGAGAGGTACCTATTTTGTGAAAATTTACACATAATTTGTGAAAATTAAAAGTTACATTAAAAATCAAAACTAAAATATGGAAACATGAAAAATTATCACTACAAATAAAAATCATTTATGACTGGTAAATTTCCCCATATATTAAAAAATAATTTTGCTATTTTAAAATTTTTGAGCTTAAAATTGTATCCAAATTTAAAAATCCATCGTCCATAGTTAAAATTTCAACTTACATTTAGAAGAACTAGAACTGAAAGTTATTTTCATTATGAGAACTTTCATTATTTTCGACTAGGTCATACAGAAAAAATTTTCATAAGGAAAGAAAATTTTCATACAAAATAAAGGTCAGTGAGAATAAATTTACAATAATGATAAGGATAACGATTGAATGTTTAGAATGATGTTCGAATTTTGATTTCCTGTATAGTTTATATAGAGAGAACCTCGATGTTTCATTTTAAAAAACTCTGGGATTTGTAGTTTTTTATGGGGATACAAAAAACAAAATTTTAAGAAGCGGGGAACTTAGAACTTGCTTTTTATAAAGGATTTTGTGAAACTACCGTTTTTCTAAAGTTGAATTTGTGAAGGTACCACTAAACGGTAGTAAATTTGTCCTGAACAGACCCTTGTTCAGCTAATAAAATATTATAAAATAAATACAATAAAGTGACTTTTTAAAGAAAAAGTGGAAAAAAGAAACAGCAGAACTTACAAAAATTATCTTGTTATGATCAGGTATAATTTTGTCTATGAGGTCAGGTGATACAAGCTGAGGGGAACGCTGTAGTGCTTTGATTAACTCAGGATCATAATGTCCTTTGAAATGAATTTTCAATTTCTTATCAGCTTTTGGATAATCAATAAGGAGTTCATTCTCTATCGGCTCTTCTCCAGACATCTTTGGAATTGTTTCTAAAAATAGAAATTCATTGCTAGATTATTTCTTTTAATTGACTTAAACCAAAGTATAAAAATATGTAAAGAAAACAAACAGAAGCAGTGTCTCATAAATACAGTGACAAAGAGTTTTCTAATATGCTTGAAAAAAGAGATTCCAAACAATTAAATTACCATTTTATGCTCAGTAATACTTTAATTTCAAATCTGAAGTCCCGTATGTAACAAATAGTCCTGTCTAGTACATAAAAAAATTAACTTCCACTTATTTATACAATTATAAATATTATTTGAAAAGTTTATTTAGTAAATGTATATTTCAGTACCTTATCGTAAAGTTGATTACGAAAATAATTTATAAAATTCAGAATTCTTTCCACACTTGCGAAGTTTGTTCTGAATTTTTTTTATATCTCTTATAAAATAATATTTTATTTATTTCTTTAAAAAGAAAATCCATTGGCTCATTTAAAAGGAAATGGGGATGTTTCCGTATCGTGATTTGTTGTGCCAGCTTTAATCGCCAAGGTGCCACATAGATTTTAAACTTGAAATTTTTTTTGTTAATAAAATATGTAGATGTTCGCCCGGGGGTGGTTACGAGTTATACCTTTCAAGTTGGTACCTTTATGTGATGTTTTTTGATTTTTAGTTTCTTGCGGGCCGCTGCCCGGAAGTTTCCAAGACTTGGCGATTATTTTGTCGGAGATCAGTATACGGAAATCTCCCCATGTTTTCTAGGGGGTGGCTATGAGTTATACCTTTCAAGTTGGTCCCCTTCTGTAATTTTTCTTTAAATTTCTCTCTGCCGCTGCCCTGAAGTTGCCAAGACTTGGCGATTATCCTGCCACAGATCCCAATACGGATATCTCCCCAAAGAAATTTCAGAATTATGCAGTTGTAGGGGTAAAGAACACAAAAATAATTTATATGATTTTTATTTGTACTTTCAAATTGAAAAAAAAAAGCCTGAAAATTTGGCTGTGCAATCTCCTGTATCTAAGGAGAGATTTCCATATCGTGATCTGTAGCAGAATAATCGGCAAGTCTTGGAAACTTTTGGGCAGTGGCCCGCGAGAAACTGAAAAAAACATCACAAAAAGGGACCAACTAGAAAGGTATAACTCATAGACACTCACGGGCGAGCGTCTACACGTTTTTTTTTTTTTTTTTAAAAATTGCAAGTTTAAAATCTGTTTGGGAAATTGGCGATTGTAGTTGGCGCGACAGATCACGATACGGAAATATCCCCGTATCTAAAACATAAATAATGCGAAATTACCCATTAACTAATTTGTAAGTAACATTAATTTCTTATTGTTATTTTAAACATACAGAAAAATAAAGAAAATTTTAATTGTCTACTTTTGTTTTTCTAGCCATGCCTGTAAATTAGTCACTTTTAACCTTGTAGGAAGAATTATTTAGATTTACATGTTTTATTATCTGCAATCAGCATTATTATTAGTTATTCATGTAACTTTCAAATAGAATCTAAATATTCTAGCTAGTTTTATGATTACAGTGCTATACAATTATGTTTCCGCGGCTTGCAATCCAAAAATTATTGTGAAACTCTGAATCAAATATATCAGTTTAAATTGCACAACTAGAAGTGATTTCAGGTACATTAAAATGACAAACCCAATGTAGTAAACCAAATTTGAGAAATGAAACATAGATTGCATCCTACAGGATGAGCAAAAGGATGTATATATATATTTCAGTAACTGTAGGATCAGAAGAAAGAGTTAAAAGTGAATTCACAAAAGACTCAAGTTCACTAAAGAATTATTTTTATTAATTATGAGCTTACCGACAAATCCAAGAAACAATAAGGAAATCATTCCTCCAAAACATAGAACTAAAGTCATTTTAATAGTTTACACTAGTTCCGGTAAACAAATATATATTAGAGTTTATTAAATGTAAACATAGATTTAGAATTTTTGAGCATCTTAGAAGATAAACTTTACTTTACAACGTTAAGATTTATCTTTTTGATCGAAGCTTTTTAATAATAAGTAACATTGTAACATTATTATTATGTAAACAAAAGTTTTCTGTCTAACGCCAAAATTCATTAAATTAAGATTTAGATTTAAAGCGTATCGATATTGAAATTAATATTTTTTATCTATTATTCACGTTAAATAATCAAACATTTTGAGCTGTTCTATCCATTGAAATAAATTTTATGTGGATAATGTTTTTTAATTATTTTGATAATTTAATTTTTTTTAGAAAAATTATCCAGTGTTATAAAGAAAACTTTTGTTAACCGTTCATAGAAATGGCAACAATCATTTTGTATACAAACGTCGTTTTGGAGATTTCACTTTATGTGAAAAGTTGTTTTAATTAAGGTTTTGAAAATAAAGAGATTTTCCTTTAAATTTTTTTTGTGTAAATTTCCTATTTGCGTATTATTTGTATTTTTCGGGAACTTCGTCTCTTTTATTAATAATGTTCATTTGTCAAATTTAATTTACTGCTGATTGACAATTAATTCCCTTTTCATTGGTTAACATAATGTTTTTGACTAAAGATATACTCACACCTTTTCAATTAAAACGATTGAGTGATCATCGGTATAATTCTTGTGGCCGTACATTGCTTGATCCTATAGTTCAACCTTTCTGGAATTGGGCTGTTTTAAAGCTTCCATTATGGCTGGCACCGAATTTAATGACTATTGCCGGACTTTTAATCAATATTCTAACATCTCTAATACTAATATGCTATAGTCCCGATGGTCTGAAAGAGGTGAGTTATATTTAAGTTTGTTTAATCTTTATCCTAAAGAAACTTTTTTTTTTCTGATGGCTAAGATCATTAATGTGTATAAATGAAATAATAATTAGGGATATTTCCGTATCGTAATATGCCGCTCTAAGGTGCTAAATAGATTTTAAACTATTTGGTACCACGCAAGTTTTAAAAAAAATATGTAGATGTTTGCCCGGGGGTGGGTACGAGTTATACCTTTCGAGTTGGTCCCTTTCTGTGATGTTTTTTTTATAAAGTTTCTCGCAGGACACTGCCCGGAAGTTTCCAAAACTTGGCGATCATTCTGCCACCGATCACGATACGGATAAATTAACAGGCAGTATTATGTAACATCTACACCGCCTGTCATAACAATATGATGCCTCTAGTAATAATTGAAGATTCTGTTGATAAAGTTTCAGATGAGTAGAATCTTTCAAATGGAGGGGATATTTCTCTGAACCAATTGATTATTTTTAGCTCAAATTTTTCGAATTAGAAGATAATAAGGATGTTCTCGAAATACAGTCATCTATCTGTTTTTAACAAAGCCGTTCTTACATTTTCCAATGGATTGGCATCAGTGGAAAGAGGTTTCTCTGCTAATAAAAGAATTGTCACAACTGAAAAATCAAGAATGATTCTGGATGCTATTATAAGCATTAGAAATATTGAAAATGCTTTTGCTGTAAAAACAAAGGGGATATTTCCGTATCGTGATGTGTTGCGCCAACTACTTTCGCCAAGGTGCCACATAGATTTTAAGCTTGCAAAAGGTTTTTAAAAATAAACATGTAGATGTTTGCCAGGGGATGGTTACGAGTTATACCTTTAGAGTTGGTCCCTTTCCAGGGGTCTGTCTAGGTTTTTTTGAAAGATACCTATTTTGTGAAAATTTAGACATAATTTCTAAACTTTAAAAAAAATATTAAAAACCAGATACAAAAATATGGTAAATTAAGAAAATATTTTCAAAAATACTTAAAAAAAAATTTGAAAATATGTTAAAAGTATTTTGTGAAACTACCGTTTTTCCTATAATTGAATTTGTGAAAGTACTGCTAAACGGTAGTAAATTTACCCTTGACAGACCCCTGCTTTCTGTGATGTTTAGTTTCTAGCGGGCCACTGTCCGAAAGTTGCCAAGACTTTGCGATTGTTCTGTCATAGATCACGATACGGAAATCTCCCCAAAGCAGAAAGGTTACACAGGGTGCATAGCGTTTTTAAAAAGTGCTTAAAGGTGCTTATTTTTGTTTTTTAAAGGCCATTAAAGGTGCTTTTTTTATTGGGTGTTTTTAAAAAGTGCTTAATTTTCTCTTTTTCAAAATGAGATTTTTCCTTTACTATCTTGATTTTCGCTTCGAATTATGCAAAAAGACACAGTTCACATTAACACAAGATAAAAAAAATAAAAAAACGTCCATTGTCAAAAACTTTCCAACCTTGCCTAGTTATGATATTGTTTTAAAGTGCTTAAAAATATTTTTTGAGTTCTTGAAAAGTGCTTAAAAGGTGCTTATTTTTTGTTGAATAGTTTGGCTATGCACCCTGTTACAGATATTTACATTATCAAGATTGAATTTTATTAGGATGCATATGCTAAATTCAAATTCCAAAAGACTTCCCTATTAAACAAAACAAACTCTCTAACAAAAAGGAATTGACATCCACAAGTAAAGAAGATGTACCCTCACACAAAGCCTGATGACATAAGAGAGTGAGAGTAGTAACGAGAACCTAGTCAATGACTGATGAAAGTAACCAATGTCTCAAAACTCTAGAATAAAACGAAAATGCATGAAAAAAAGTCTAGGCAGCTCTGCCTGCCTTTCAAATGTTGACTAATGATGCTTTGAAAGATGCTGGACTCAAAAATTTGCCTAAGAAAATGCTTCCTATAAAAACAACTTTAAAGAGATTTATTTGTATTATTTTTAAGTAAAAAATTTAATATTAATCCAGTTAATGAAAAGTTAAAATAAGTTATTTTGATTTTAGTAATCTATTATTATAATCTTTGTAATTTCATAGAAAAAATTAATACTTGAGGTAAATTATTTAGGTAAGCTTTTAATATCAATTGATTGGTACTGAACAAAATTTGTCATGATTTTAACTATTTTTTAAAAAAATCATGGAAAGTTGTGAATTTTGGTTTATGAAAAATCTAATTTTTAAAATAGAATTTTACCCTCCCCCCCTGATGTGTCGAATATCTGAATTTGTAACAAAACCCCCTCACAGTCATATTTTATTAAAATATAAGAAGCTTTTATCATGTTCTTTAAAAACTATGGTGTTCTTTCAATAAATGAAATTTAAAACACCGTGAATTACCTTTTAAATTTCTGTGATTTCAGAATTTTTGTTATTTTTTTTCTTATCTTATCAATTTAAAATTCTAACTGAAGCAAGCCAGTCATTGGTGAATTTTTTTAATTTGGAAATGAGAACAGAAAAATCTGGAGTATTTCTTTCCAATGAACAAGAAAAGTATCTTTAGAATATAATTCTGCAGAAAAAAGATGAAAAATTATTTGACTTTGTGTTTTTTTCACTTATTTTATTGCTTCAACTCTTTCTTTACCTTGTTTTTTTAATTTAAAATCTATAAATATAAAGATGCAGAGTATAACAGTTTTGGCAACCTAAAAATAGCGATCGAAATAGAGGAGGGCACTACATAAAGGTTTCTTTTCTGGGCTCACAATATGCACAACAAAAAAATGTTTAGTATAAGATAGTACCAAAAAAAAAAAGAAAAAACTTAGATTACTTATTCTTTTCGTAGCAATCTTAAATTTATTTCAACTTCTTCTATTTTTGAAGTTAATGTTTGTATTCAAATTATAGGTATCTTTGAGGAATATTTTGTTTGTAAAATTTTTTTACATCACTAAATATAAAAAGTTTTGAAGAATGTTGTCCTGAATAACTTTTGGTTTCTGTATTTTACCTTATGCATTAATTGATGTGTTTAAATTTTAACGCAGATTTTTTTAAAATATATATTTCAATTTTTAAAAGTATAACATGTTTCTATTTTCTTAAATAGGCACCACGTTGGGGTTTTGTGTTGTGTGCTGTAGGTCTTTTTGTTTATCAGTTGTTAGATGCATGTGATGGAAAGCAAGCAAGAAGAACAGGAACTAGTAGTCCTCTAGGTGAACTCTTTGATCATGGTTGTGATTCACTATCAACAGGTATAGATAATTTATCTTGGCTTTGTATCAGGGTCAGTGGCATACTTTTGGGTAGGGTTTGGGGGACAAAACCTCCTCCGAAATTATACATTACTTGATTAATGAACTATTCGGTTCGGTAAGCCAGGTGTGGACATTGTAATAGTACTGCATTGTGCAAAATCATGGGTATCTTTTCTGGTATTCAAAATTTCTGAAAAGATTTACAATAAATAATTTTCAACATGTAAGGAGTCAAAAAATTAAATAAGAAAGACTCGCATCACCTTAAAAAACTTCAAAAATAATCTGATGCTCTCTTTTAAACTTTCTAACTTTACTTCACACCTAAGGTTGACCGGCTCTAATATCACTACTAGTAACCTTAATTTTTCACATATCATTGCAGATTTAAAAATGGCACAGGATTTTGATTTAAAAAGATTAGACAATTTAATCTAAAAACTTGTAAGTGTTAAAAAAACTTTGCCTTATATTTATCTAATGGTTTTGTAAAAATTTTTCATAACCCCTCTTCTTTGTGGGCATTACGTATTTTATTAACATAATTAATTCAAAACAAGTTGCTAAAATTAAAAAAAAATTGAAGAATTTATTGTTTCAAAAGAACTATGAAAATTAAAAAAAAANTTTTTTTTTTTTTTTTTTTTTTTTTTTTTTTTTTTTTTTTTTTTTTTTTTTTTTTTTTGCAATAAATGCAAGCAATTTTTTGAAATCCAAATGTTTCTATTAGAACAATTTAAATTGTATTAGGACAACACAAACCTATTTAGTAATCACTGTTTGATTCATTTGATTTAAATTCTATTATTAAAAAAAAAAAAATAATAAAATAAAAAATCCAAATTTCAAATATTTTTGTCATTTATAATGAATGGAAAATATAAGTTTCTTACAAAAAAAGGAAAAATGAGCATGTGTAACTAACTAACAAAATTTATAAAACTTCAAATTTAACAAAATTTATTAAAGTTCAAAGTTCCAGTTAATATTGTTCAATGAGTTTTCTGTGTTTAAGTAATATAATTTATGTATTTGTAATTTTACGGTTTTTAACTTTTTTTAGTTTTTGTATCTCTTGGAGTATGTGTAGCAGTTCAATTGGGGTCTTATCCTTCGTGGATGTTCTTTCAATCTTTTACAGCTATCACACTGTTTTACATTGCTCACTGGCAGACATATGTAACGGGTACTCTTCGTTTTGGAAGGTAATTGAAATATTTTCCTTTAAAAGAAATCAGATTTTATATTTATATAGTTATTATGTTATAATTTTTTGTTGTTGCTGGTTTTGTATTTCTGTCTCCAAACTTAAATTTATTATTGCATTTCAGGCTTTATTTTAACCTACATGTTCAGTTTTTAAAATTTGCAATTTTATTGATAAATACATACCTGCCAAGTCTCCTGTTTTTTAGCGAAGACTCCTGTATTTTATTACTAACTCCTGTTTACCTGTATATTCTCAAATTTTACCATATTTGTTGAAGAAATTTATGTATATCATTATAATATCCATAGATGGCAAAAATACCTCTCTTATTCCTCAACAGATGGTGCTATTGCCAGTACTGCAGTATGTTGAGTATTTTATAGTTTAAATAATTATAAATAATGGTTTAAAAAAATCTTCTCTAGATTAATATATATATACATATTTTTTACCTTGGTAAATGTAATTGGTTATATTATTTTCAGTTTTGAATTTCTCTTTTTGACTTACATAATTATGCATGATGTATCAAAACTTTACTCATAGCCTACAAAATATAGTTAGCAAAATCTCGGTTATTTTATTTCACCAATGTTGGCAGGTATGATAAATATAATCTAGGTACTACGATATTATCAAATAAATTTTATTTCAATATTCAACATAATCTAAATTTGGGGAAAAGACAACCTTTTCTAATGTTTAAGCTTCATTCCCCCCCCCCCTGGTTTTCGAAGACTTAAATGATTTTTAGTTTTTATGTCAATTGATTATAATTAATGTTTTCTTAGCATAATTAGAGCTTTTTCAATTTGTCTTAACTGCAAGACAATGAACTAAATACCCATAGCGTGTACATAATGTTTTTGGACTAAAAAAGCATTTGAAGTTTTGCTTTTTTTTTAAAAAAAAAAGAGAATTAAATTATGCAGGTGTTTAACTATCCTTGTGAAAAAATTAGTTTTTCCATTATTTTTGTAATTTTAAATTATTTACATTCTTAATTTTCAAAATAAAATTTTAAATTGTTTAAGGATTATTGACTCTATTTTTGTACTTCTGGTATTGCCGTTATAAGAACTGTGCAAGGACCGCAGACCTCCTATTATTTCAGCACCCTTCCTTTTTTCCTGTTATTTCCTATTTCTTACTTTTTCTAATTTTTTTAAAAACCTTCTATCATTTCTGCTATTCCCCCTTTGAACATTGTGACAGCCAAGGAAACAGAATCATGACTCAAGGTCAAGTATTGCAACTGCATCTGTTTATCAATTCATTCGTTTTGAATGCGGCGTGAAGAGGGGGCAGAACGTGGTATAACATGAATTCTTTTTAGTATGTCAGCTTCTATGTCTGCTTGCTAATTCATGTTCAACTAGAGTGGAGGAGACATAAAATTGTGATACATGTGTTTTTCCTGATTTCGATTAATGTTTTAGCAAAATGTTGGAACCTAAGATAAACTCTAGAAAATATTGAGGAAATATCAATACTCCTGTATCAGAATCACGGCAATATTTTGTCAGAATGTTTGATCTGCTAATAAGAACCTATAGTGCGGCTTTCAGGAGAACTCCTCCAGACACCCGTCTTGCGTTATGGCAGGTACTATGGCTACGAGGAAAGGTCACTTCGAATAGGGGTGTGGGGTGAATAGTTTTATCTTTATCTTAGCGTATGTCATCGTGAGTAAACCAATCGCCACCTTCTTTCCTCCATTTCACCCCCATGAGAAATGTGTTCTCGCTTGTTACCATAGCAACAGACAGCCCCAGACAATCAGTCTGTAGGAGTTCTCCTCAAAGCCGCACTATATCTGCAGCAGTAACTATAGTACCCATTACTAAAACTAATTAAACATTATTGATGTTAATAATAATAATGTGATTTTTTTCTGGGTGAAGAAGCACTTTATCTCAATTAATTTAGCTTATTAGTTCAAAACTTATTTTTTCATTTCAGTTTGTACCTATTACCAGAATTAATTAAGCATTCACACATACATATAAACATTTGGCTCCTTATGTATGTAGACACCCACACACATATATTGCTAATTCTGAAAATTATATTTTTCTTTAGGTTTGATGTCACAGAAGCACAATATACTGTTATGCTAATACATATTATATCAGCGATTTTTGGGCCGCATATTTGGTCTATTCATGTAAGTATCCTGATTAAATCTTAAGTTTAAAATAATTTTATTATCTTATTAAAATTTTACTAATGCTGTTTATGATGCTACATAATTTTAAACTAAAACTTTTTAAAAAAAAATGAAAGTGTCATGTAATTTTCTTGAAATTTTTATTCATAGTTTTTGTTTCTTTATTAATGATTTTTTTTCGTTCTTCTTCTCATTTGTGTGTCTTATGTAATCCAATTATTATTATGATGTTTGATTTTATTACTTTAATTAATAATTAATATTTTTTTTGTTGTCAAAATTGAATGTTGTGTTTCCTAAAGCAATATGCTGAACTGTGATAACTTTTCTCTAATTCCAATCATGCTTATTCATCTGTATAAAACTTTTCTACCATCAATACTAATGTAATAGCGCATGGTTTTTCTCCACTCCTAATTAATTTAAATATAATTTTCTGATTCTTTTGCTTTTTAAATATTTTTTTTTTTATTTCCAACTTTTGTTAATAGATATTTCATATCTTTAACTAATCTCTTTTTTGTTTTTCATGCTCAACAACTATTCTTACCTCTAGACACAATATTTTTTAACCAAATTGTCTCACTCTTTTATCCCTGATGATTTTCTTAAAACGTTAACTTTTGCTTGAGGCAATTAAGAAAAATTCATCTTATAGTTAATTAACTTAATTTTGAAAATTTTAATCATACGTTTAAATATTCAAATCAAGGAGAAAACTTCAAAATCAAAAAATAACAAATTGGTGACAGTTTTAAATTGTAATTGTATAGGAAAATGTTAATACTGTTAAAATGTTAATATTTAAGCACTTTAAAGAACACATAATATTTAATTTTTTTATGAATCGATAATTAATAAGTAAATATAGGTTAACATTTTAAATAATGTTTAATCAAAAATTAAATTAACATTTTTTCGAAAAATCAATTATATCTAATATTTTGATGAAATATTAAAAGTTTTCGTAACATTTTACTTTGTCATTGAAAAAAAATCTTTCTATTACTTACATTTTTATATTTAAGTAATACCACATTTTGTAAACATATACATAATAATTTGACACCAGGATTCTACGTGTTTTTGTGTACTGAGACAATGATAACAATTAACTGAAAAAAACATATATTTTTTTTTAAATTTTAGGCTATATTTTTTTCATAAGCATTGCTCTGTAAATTTTCTGTAATCTATATGACCATTGCTCTACATTCTATTTGCTCTATAATAATTTAAAAATATGACATGGTTTATTTTACATTATAATTTGTATATTTCATCTAGATTGTTTATGGTATAGAAATGGCTAATTTTTGACTTCAGCCTTTTTTAAATGATGCATAATTTTCTTTTTTATGTGCCTGCTACCAATAAAACTTTCCATTTCAACAGCCCAGTAAAATTTAAATTGCTTTCTTGCTCTGGTAGAAGTTTTATTTTTGTTCTTTTTATCACCTATATTTAAGCAAAATATATTATTAATTAAAACTGAAACTGCAAATTCTATAATACGTAAAAGTTGTTTATTTATTCATTTATTTTTTTTCACATGAAGTGAAACTTTTTTTATACTCAAATTTTATTTTTTACCAAACATTCTTTAAATAAAGAGTGACAAAAAAAAGCAATCACAATTTAGATATTGTTGTTAAAATTATAAATTAAAGTAATTGGGCAAATATTCTAAATTATTCCCTTCTTAAGAAGAGTAAAAAAGGAACACAAAAGTACCAAGTAAATTTCCAATAAAAAAATTGGAAAGTAAATAAATAAAAATACAGTTAAAATTTGAAAAATGATTTTTTTCCCAGCTATTCAGCCTTACTTTATAAATTTAACATTTTGATTTTTATGAATCAAACTATATTTGGAGCTCAAAACAGAATGCATTCATAACTGTCTAAATGCTTGTTAGTAGAATATTTTAACTTTTTCCAAAAAAAAAAGGAAAAAAAATAATAGTCATAAACTTGTTAAGATTTAAAATATAGTTTCTTATGTTTGCAAACGATGTTCTGATTGTCAAATAATTATGTTCTTTTATTATTGTTTGAATTCTGACAGTAAAGGAAACTAACTGTGCAATAGTATGACCAAATGAATCGAACACATTAAAAGTTTTTCAAATAAAATAATTATAGACCCTTTGGTAATTACTGTCCCCTTTAAGTACATTTCAATTAGGGACAGTAATTTCAGAAGATTTTTTTTTTGCTTTTGCAAAATGGATGATAAACTATTTAATTTCTTTAATTCATCTATCCGTAGTTTATATGAGTAAGTTATTATCTTTTGTACACATCAAAATTTTTTTTACTAGCTCGCAATTTCTGGGATAAAAATTAAGTGTACAGTAATTACATTCAACATGGTGCATAGCGTTTTTCGTTTTTCGAAAATGAGATTTTTTTATTTACCATTTCAATTTTTGCCATGTATTATACAAAAGCAATCTTTTCTCATTGTTTTATTCAACGTTTTTCACAATTCATTCAACCACAATCTATTTTGGCGTCCAGTTGGTCCATAGCATATGAAAGGCCAATAATTTTACATGTTTGATGAAATATTTGCGAGTCCACACGTATGTCTACTAAGCTGGGTTCGGTGAGATTCTTGCTTTCTAATATGCAACTCTGCTGCATTTTGCAAGATATTCTCCATTTCAGGCTTCATTTCCACCTCCTGATCTCGATCTAAAAAACCTCTTGTTTTTTTTATAATCAAGAAAAGAGTTCTTTGTCAAAAACTAGTTATTTTATCATAATCATGTAAAGTCTTTTAAAATTTGTTTGCATTTTGTTAATGTATATAGCATAGCTGCTCTTATCTTACTCTCTACTAGTGCGTATAATTTTGTCCCATATAGTGTTCCTAATTTTTGATTCCTAAGGTTGGCAGCTATGATATAGCGCTTAAAAATATTGTATGTTGAGTGTTAATAGTTTAAGTACACCTTGCAATCAGGCTAACAGGGGGATGTTTTCGTGGTTTTCCTCTCCATATAACACAAATGTGGGTTAGTTGCATCAAAAAGTCCTCCACAAATTCAAATTTCTCCCACTACTTAATTGATCCAGGGGTTCCCTTGTCTTCTGGATTGGGTTCGAAATTACAAGGCTATGAAGTTGAACATTAGTAGCCGTAAACTTAAAATTGAGGTGGCTGTTTAACAATGGTCATAAAATAATTTCAGTAATTATAAATAATCGTTTGAAATATCTTCTTTAGATAAGATTTATATACATATTTTTTGCTAAACGTAAGTTCTTATATTATTTCCAGTTTTGAAAATCTCTTTTTGACTTACATGATTATGCACGATGTATCAATATTTTCCTCATAGTTTAAAAAATACCCCTAGTAAAATATCCCTTTATTTTATATAATAAGTGCAAAATGTGATGCTTATTTTTTCATCTTCGTGTCAGTATTTGAAGCAAAACAAACCGTTAAATAATAAGAATAAATATTTTAATGAGAAATATTGCTTGGGTACGGAAAAGCTTTGCAGATTGTAAAAATAATCCTGTTATAGATTATTTGTGCATAATGTAAAATCTTTATATAAATATATTTTTTTCCTTAAATTTTCTTTAAAGATACATAATTTATGGATATTCGATAATTTTAAGCAGCTTTAATTTAGACCTTCAATGCAAGTAGTACGAAAAATCTGTAGATAAAATTTGATTGAAATTACACTCATATCATTGCCAATTATATTTTTATATTAAGTTTTACTTTATGGAATGTATGAGAGAAGGAATATGTAAACTTAAAGTATGCTTTATTGTAGTGTATATAATGAATTGATTAATTGTTAGTCTTATTAATTGCAATTTATTAAAATTTTATTTTTAATAATCAATTATAAGCTGAAAACATTTTGACCATGCAGAACATCTACAACTGATGTTTATCATTTCCTTATCAATGTGTGTATTAAAAAATACTAATTTTTATTTGAATTATCTTTGTTTGAATGATTTGAAATTTTGCATATTATTGGCAGAATTTATTTACTAAAGATGTATGTTCATGCTACTTCGTTAACCATTGACTATCAATAACTAAATTTTTTTTGAAAAAAAAAACCCATATATTTTTGCATGTTTATTATAGTGTAAATCTCTGTTTTATGTTTTTGTTTCTCTTTATGTTATGTATTTTTGTTTATGTTTTTTTTTCTTTTTTGTATTTATCTCTAGATTCCCTCTTTGTACATAGAAATAAAGTTGATTCCAGTTTTTGTAGGATTTATTGCTGCCACATTTGCGTTTTACTCAAATTTTATGAGAATATTTACTGGCGGTGCTGGGAAAAATGGATCATCTGTTGCAGTAAGATTATTTGTAAATTAAAAAGCCTTCGTATTGAAACAAACATTTATGACAGGTTTTTGATAAGTTTGAAAAATATTTCTGCTACGTCAGCCCCCTTTTTTTTTAAAACTCAGGCATTATTGGGTAATCTATTTGTAATCTAATAATCTATCTGTGAATAGGCATGCATTCTATCAATATAATTTTCACCACTGTTAAAAAAACCCTCCTTCCTTTTGTTCAATTCCTAACTGGTGTGTAAGTTCTAGCAAATCTCATCCTTCTAATTATTTCTTTCATTTTGAAAAAGTTAGTTAAAAAATAAGTTGCACAAGTGTAGATAATCATGTTACAACTAAATATCAATGTGTGTGTTACGGATAAAAGAGTGAAAAATGAGCACAGGGTTGACTGTTTAAAATCGCAAGAACCTCCAATGCTTTCATCCTTAGTTGACTAGGATTAGGTGTAATAAATCTTAGTTTGTTAAACCTCTAATTTAATAATCTGCAATGCACATTATTATAAAAGCAATGATCCATAGCCTTAAAAAATCACGATAGAAAAATATTGGATATTGGTCCTTAATCTTAAAAGACATAAGTTTTGTGATTCCTAATTTTATACAAATTTATTCATTTATTAATTTATTTTTTTGTGAAAAATTGAAATCATTTTTGTGGAAATTCCTTATTGAAAAGCATTTTAGTTTCAGCAATCACAATATTTTATGTTTACTATCAAAAATGTTTTAAAATACATACAGTAATTTTATCAAATATTAAAAAAAACTTTAATTTATTTTTTACAATGCCTTGCATAAAATGACACTTGCATTTTATTTCAATTTTTGGCTCATTTGATTTGTGACGATTCTATCCTACTTTCAAGTGGTTCAGTGATAATTTTTTCGGCAGTTATTTATTTATTTTTTCAAACTTTTTGACATTCTTTTTCGAGCCCTTATCACAGAATTTGAATTTCATTCCTGCATTATCCCTAACATATGCAATAAATAAATATTTATTTGACTTATATATTTTTTAAACTTATTTATTAGCATGAACTTAATAATGTGCCTGTTAATGTGAAACAGACCAAAAAAATGTTTTAGAAAAATTATAAAAGCTTTAAGAATTCGCCATTACACTGCATTTTTAAGTTATTTGCAACTTATTTTTTGAGTGACTTTTTTATTAGCTAACATTCTGACAAATTAAAT
The DNA here is from genome assembly GCF_043381705.1 of Parasteatoda tepidariorum. NCBI lineage: Eukaryota > Metazoa > Arthropoda > Arachnida > Araneae > Theridiidae > Parasteatoda > Parasteatoda tepidariorum. The sequence continues at coordinate 88,480,635 of NC_092209.1, forward strand.
TTCCTGTTTCAGAATTTTTAACATCTGCTTATCTTCTTAGCTACCAGGTTTACATTGTGAACTGAGGCTCTTACCCTTAACTGTAGCCTTTCTTGTCAGTTTGCTACTCTGCTATAGTAACTCTACGGTCATTTTGTCCGGGGGAACTGGCAAAAATGGCTCGTCTGTGGCTGTAAGTTAGTCAATCATTTTAATTTAAAAGATTAGCTGCTGAAGGGACCATCCAAAATTATAATTTTGAGTTTAAGAAGTTCATATTAAACAAGTTTCTCTCTATTGTAATTTGAAATTATTTAGGGAAATCAGGGGTCTGTTCAGAAGAAATTTGGGTTCGTTAACGGACCCTTCACAAAATATGTACAGAAAATAAGTAAGATGGATGTAAACCAATTAAGTTTTGTCTTCGGCAGACGATTCTTCCATTAATTGTCCGAAATGAATATTCTGCGTTCAGCAGTATAGGCTGAATACCAAGTATTTGCATGTTGAATCTCTAATTTATAAGCAGCAATAGCTGTTTATTTTTGTAAATTAAATTTTTTTTATTATAATTTTATAGTGCTGAACATTATCTTGTATTTATTTACAATTTAGAAACTCCTTTAAAAAGTTTTTTGCCATAAACGGAACCTATTTGCACAAATTCATAAAAGCAGGACCCTGGTTGAAGGAAAGTGAGTAATTTTTTCACAATTTCACGAAAACCGGACCTTTCACAAAATGTCTGGACAGACCCCTGGAAATGTTTTACTTTGTTTTAAGTGTATAAATTAAAACAGATTTGCTATTTTTATTTTTGATTTTTCAATTTTAAATGGAATGATTCGATTTTATTTTCACTGCAAATATTTTAACTATATATTGTGCACATTTTGCAAATATTCTACTTAAATAACTTCATAGTAAATGTAAGAGTGTAATGTAAACTAATTTTATTTTAACTTGTATAAATTTGGTGTATTTTAATTTTTTTTTTGCAAAATTATACAATTATAATGTCTTTAGTTTCATTTCTATTATGGAACTGAAAGTATTCTTTTTCTTGTTGTAAGGTGATATTTTGTTGTATAATGCTTATGTTTATTTTGATAATTTTGTTAATGTTTATTTTCAAAATTTTGTTAATGCCTAATTTCAAATTATCCGCATTTTCTTACATTAATAATATACTTATGATATCTTCTTACTGATGAACATTTTAAATTTCACAAGTTTACATTAAACAATTTTCACTGCATTTTAAATTGAAGTAATCAGTAAAGATGCTCTGTGGACATTGATGTATGTTGCAGTTTTAACATATCAATTTAGAAGTTAATCATGGACATCAAAAATATAGAAACAGAGAGGTAAAATTTTATTTCATTTAATGCAAGTCTGCGTGTAAACTACCTTTACATCTACAGTATCCCCAAGAGATTTTGAGCTCTCTGATTGGATTTCTCGGCATTGCCTTCTGTTCTTTTTGTAGCTCCTCCCCAATATCATTTCTCCGTAGTTTGTTCACAAAATCTAAACCAATCATAAATCAGTTCCAGTATGTTTATCATACTAATTTTAAGATAAATGTTGCAAGTTTTGTACAAAATATAAAATAGCATCATCAATGTTCTTTAAATAATAACACATTTATTTAAATCTAATTTGCTCTAAATTTTATTCTTATATTTTTCTTCATTTTTTAAAATATTTTTTGTAAGTTTCAGTATAATATTTTTTAATATTAAAGTTATGAATTTCAGGTAAACAACCCTGTTTTGGTAAAACAACAATTTAGTACAATAATAATTATTAAACAAAAATTAAAGCTTTATTGGCTAGCTTTTATGTAATAAATATAAGAATTGATTAATATTCAAATATAATAATATCATGAACCTCCTTATGCACTCAGAAATTAAAATCTCTTACTTTAATTTATTAAGTATGATTTCAGAACCATTAATTTCAGTTTGAATTTATTATATGAGATTTTAAAATGTATATAAATATTATTGTAAATTTTTGTTTGATTATTTGAATAAGATTTTATCATATCTTAGAGGAAAATATTATTTTATAAAGGATTTTGTTTTCTTTGTTGATTTTTTGTTCAACTTCACTCTTATAGATATTGTTACCTGACAATTAGAATTTTTTGAGAAAATTCTTTTACATTTTTCCTGCGGAACTTTCATAAACGCACTGTGGTGACAAACAGATAATTTCTTGCAATTAAATAATTGAAAAATATTTACAATCCGATAGAAATATACTAGAATTAAAAGATATAATTTTTTGTGAATTTATTCTTTCCTTATTCATGGTATTAGTTCAATGGACAATTCATAACCTTTCACTTTGATTTTGATAGGAATTATGCATCAAAAATTGATAAATAAACATCTTAAAAGACAATTGCTAGATTTCTTAGATGTTAAATAATTGTTTTTCGGTATTATAAAACAATTAACAAGCAAAAGAAAACATTAAAAATAAGTTATGATTAGGTAGACATAATACAATGCAGATCTTTTTTTTCTCCAGATTTTATTTTACAAAAATAGATGACGCCACTAATGAAAATGTTATATTTAAAACATAATAATTTAGTTTTAGTAATCCACAATAAATTAATAAACTATTATTTTAATTCGATAAACATTAAATTAATTCAATAAATATCAAATTAAAACTATTAAGTTTTCTTATAAGTTTACTTAGTAATTCAAATTTAGTACTCCACAATAAATTAGTAAAATATTAATTTAATTCGATAAACATTAAATTAATTCAATAAATATCAAGTTAAAACTATTGAATCACTATGAAATGAAAACTATTGAGTTTTCATTTCATAGTGATTATCAGAATTGAGCAAAGCAATTAAACTTCGATTTGAATGTTATTCACTAAATTAGAGTGATATTAGCTTCATACGAATTCATGCATGTAATAATCATATAAGTTTATATCACTATAAGTTTATATGTACAATCTTAATTATCAGGTGATACTATACAGCTTTATTGTTTTTACGCGACTGAAACCGATTTGCACTTGTTTACGCTCCTGTATCCATTGGTTAACATTGTTATGCAATATGTTAAAAATAAACACAAATAGGAAGTATATAAAAAATCTCCTGCATAAAAACCCATTACATGTATGTTTAAATATAAAAGTTTTACGTATAAACTCGTGCAAAACGTGTCATTATTAAAAAACTACTGTGCGTCTAATAATTTGAACCAATTATTATAATATACTAATGTAATACCTGATATAATAAATATTCTATATTTATATAATATATCGTAAATTTATCCAATGGTCAAATTTATCTTATATATCGTCTAATTTAACCAATCGATGCACGAACATAAACAAGTGTAAAATGGGTCAGTCTCGTAAGAACAATGAAGTTGTATAGTATCCCTTGATAGTTAAGATTTTACGTAGAATCTTATAGTGCGTCTAATAAATAGGCTAATGACTGTTTTTATTTCAATTTAGTAAATAGTATGTCTGTTTTTAAATCAATATTCCTGCTTCAGGGGACGAGCATACTTTCACCCTTCATACCTCTTGCATTAGTGGTTGTGCCAGCTTTTGTTATTTATCAGAAGTCCATCACAAGAGTTTATGAACATCATCCTTGTTTGTACATTTTGGCGTTTGGTGTAGTTGCCTCAAAAGTCACAAATAAACTTGTGGTTAGTCTTTTTTTTCATTTTTTATTCTGTTTTTTAAATAGTGTAATTCTTGATTTTATATTGTATTTGTCAATTCTGTTTATTATCATATTTTTATATTATGTTACAGATTGCTCATATGACAAAAAGTGAAATTGAGAAACTAGATTCAATCCTTGTAGGGCCTGGAATGCTCTTTCTTAACCAGTATTTTAACACCTTCATTGATGAGTACATTGTATTGTGGATATGTTTGGTAAGTTTTATATCTTTCTTACTAGCTTTTATGTACTTTTCTTCAGGGTTGGGATTTCGGATGTCTTAAACGGGTTTTGGACAGGACACGTGCATTTTACTGTCCTAAACTACCCTAAAGTTTCCCCAACCCTGAACATTGGTAAAAGGTAAAAGATCTATATGTACACACAATAGTTATGTATATTAATAAATATTTGATACTTTTTATACAATTGGCTTTAACTTATAAAAGGAAAATAATAAAATATAGTTGGAAAATATTTATAACTTTCGAAACTCCACAATTCATTGAACAACAAAAGTAAATACCTTATCCTTTAAATATGAATAAATATGCATTTAATCCTGGTAAATTATGTTTTTGCATAAGGTTAAATAATACAACATTAAAAATAACAATAAACTTTTTTAATAAAGCAAAAACTTGTCTTCATTCTGTTTCTTATTCAAAAATTAACCTTTTATTTTTCACAATATTTATTTAAAATTGGGACATACTTTGAATAAAAGGGTTTTTACAGTTTAAGACAGTTTTGTATAAATGGGTTTTGGACAAAAGGGTTTAAACCGTGGTTTAATTCATTCTGTCCTAAACCTTGCCAACTCAGCTTTTCTTATTTCCTTTTGAAAGGAGTCACCTTAATTTCGTTGCTTAACGTATTGAAAGGTATTATTTTGATTTAGCATTTGTATCTTTTTTTTAAAAAAAAAACACTTCTTTAGACTTTTCAATAAATTTTGGTTAGAGCTGTGATGGCTCAGTTGATAGAACTTTCGCCTTCCAAGGAGGCGAACCGGGTTTGAATCCCAGCGATGGCTGGTCGATAGGAATTCCGCTTCTGGCTTGCACCGAGCACAATGTTGACGTAAAATATCCTCAGTGGTAGCAAATCATGATTTAGTGTCCCTTCACTGTCAGGCTAACCGTGGGAGGTTCTCGTGGTCTTCTACTTCATTTAATGCAAATGGGGGTTAATTTCATCAAAAAGTCATAATATCTAATCTTTTAAATATCCCTTATGAAAATTTGTTGCTCAAGCAGTAGTTTAAGATTTTAGTTTTCAAACAGTTTTTGAAAAATGTTATTTTCGTGAAAAACCCGCTTTTGACCCCTTTTTTTTTTAAATTAAAATTTTTTATGATTAAGAATTTAGTAAATGATTTTTAAACTGATCTAATTTCTTTCTCGGTTGACTCATATAAAAGACTAATCATGATTCTTGGAAATCAAACACATTTGTTATAGTTCTATGAATGGTTTCACGAAGACTTATTCTTCATAACATATTTTTTTTCCAGGCATATTCTGTTGCTAACTTTCTTCACTACAGTTCTATAGTATGTATGCAGATATGCTCTCATCTACACATTCAGCTATTTACTATAGTTCCTCAAACAGGGTCTCTTCCAGAAGCAAACACAGAAAACCAATTTTTGTCTACTCCTCTACTGCAAAGTGCTTCAAATGGTAAACATAGATTTAAATCTTCTAAAAAGCGACATTGAGACTTATGTTTTTTTTCTGTTTTGTTAAAGAAGTGCCAATTTTTTTTCTTCATGACCTTTGCTGTGTTATTAGGTATTGAAATTTCATATTGAATTTATGTAAAACATTCTCCAATTTTTAACAATTCCTCTACTGTAAAGTGTTTCAAATGATAAACATTGATTTAAATCTTCCAAACAGTGGCATTGAGACTTATAATTATTTTCCTGTTTTGTTAAAGAGGTGCCAATTTTCTTCTTCTTTAAAACCTTTTCTGTGTTATTTGAGTATTGGAATTTTATATTGAATTTATGTAAAATATTTTTCCACTTTTTTAAATTTAGTTTTATGGTGACAAGTATACATGAGTGTGTACTATTAAACTTTTTATACACATTTGTCATTCAAACGTTATTAGATTAAACTAGTCTGGTAATTAGTACATTTTGAAAATGTAGCAAAAGACAACGCTATATTACATGCATATTTTTTTTTGAGTATGTAAAGTGAATTGTAAAAAAAGGTGCTATTATATTGTGGTTTAAGTTTTCTTTTCTTATTATTTTAGTCATCTTGCGTCATTGTAAATTAAAATTTCTTGCTATTTTTATGCTTCTTACTTTTTAATTACATCCCATTAATTCAATGTGCTCCTTGATTCTTTCAAATTTGTCATAGCTTTGGAAAAAATCGAGACATTATAGGCAAATTTTTTTAAATAATTCAAATATGTTAAATGCGAGTTTATAGATTTTTTTAATCTACTTTTCTAACATTAATATAGCAAGTGTTTTATCTAGTTTTGATATTATTTCTTCGTATTTGTACGATTTATGTTCGTCATTTTGACAATTCTATAGTAATTTTGTTATATTCTTCATTTCGACTAAAGTATTATATATATATCCCAAATAAAAATAAATCATATGTAAACTCATGATTTATTTTTATTTGGGATATAATGACTGGCTGCAAGTTGTATTTTCGTTAAAATGTAAAAAATTAACTTAATTTTTTTATTTATTTTTATGAAGTTTATTTTTAAATATTTAAAATTAAGGTAAATTAATTGCTTTTTTTTTAAGATCAGGCATATTATTACATTTTAAATTTACTAATTATTTTTTTATGTATTACATCATTAGCTGTGGATTAATTTATATAAGTTTTTTTTTATTAGAGAAAAAGTACTTAACGACGTTTCAGCATATTAATTTTTTTAAAGTGATATTGAATTTAAGCATTCAGTAATTTGTATCTGTGAAAATTATACCGTTCTTTCATAGACCTTTCACTATATTTGTTTGTTTATGCTCAATTTTGTTCTGACAAAAGAACTTTTTCCTTGAGATTATTTTTTGTTTAATATTGCGTTTGTAAAAGAACCAGTGAAACTATTTGTGATATGAGTCATTTTTTGAAATTGGGTATTAAAATGTGTGTGCTTAAGTACAAGTGAGTATGTTTATTTTTTGTCAAAGTGTACATGCTTAATTTTTGAAAGTGTACACCATTATTGTGGATATTTTTTTGTACAGTACATGCTTGTTTTTGTGGAAGTATGTTTAAATATACTATGGTATTTTTTGGCAATTTTTTCTGTAAATGTAAGAAATCTATTTTTTTTTCTTAAAATAATACAGCATGTGCTTTATTGACTTCTAGTATTATTTCTTATACATTCTTATGATTTGTTTTTCTCATTTTGCCAATATAAGATAAAGTGTAATATATTATTACTTGAATACATAATTTCTTTTTTTAAAAAAAAATATTATATTGACATCTCAACTCGAAGTTCTTTAGAAATTAAATTTCTTTCTTAATTTATTAATAAATTTTTATTTATGCATATAATTCATCATTTTTTTCCCTACATTTTTTCTTCTGGGCAATAATTTTTAAACAATAGCTATAATTTAATAGATCTTTCTATGGGATTGAAATTACAATAGACATTTTAAATCTTGAAGAATTATTAGTGATTCAGTATATTCGTTCAGAGAATTTTTTACACTTAGTGTTGCATATTTTAAAACTAAGGTTCAATATTATTCTAGTCAAATAGTATTATTTATAATTGAATTTATTTTATTTAATATAAATAAAGATAAGTTAGTTTTGTTTAAGATAACATGTTTGTGAGCTTAAAGCATTAACTATACTGCTTTTACAGTGCCAATGTCTCTTTAATATTAAATACTGGAGTTAGCATTTTGTCAAATAATAATAATAATAATTATTACCGATAAACTGGACAAATGAATAGTTTTAATATTGCCACACTTATAATCTATTGTGAAATGTTCAGTTGAAAAATTGATTCTAAACAATGGTATACCAAAGAAGAAAAAAAATAACTAAAGCAATATTATTGTCTTCCAACTTTTATTTTGTAAATTTTATACTTTTTGATAAATAAAGATATAATAATTGTCATTTCAGAATGAAATTTTATTATTAAAGTGATTATCTAAGAATGTATATCATCATGCTGCTAAATACTTTCATAACTTGAATAAAAATTTTTTCATTGCCACTTAAGAGGACACCATACCACGGGAGAAACTTTTCGTCACAAATTTTCTTTCACCTGAATAGGTAAATAAAATTTTAAAGTAAAAGAAAAAGTTCAGACAAACCTAGAGTAAGCCATAAAGTTTAAAATACTGGTACATGGTGCGTAGCATTTTTAAAAAGTACTTAAATGTGTTTATTTTCAATTTTTGGTTTTAAAAGCCTTTAAATGTGTTTTTTTTCATTGGGTGTTTTTAAAAAGTGCTTAATTTTCCCTTTCTTGAAAATGAGAATTTTTTTCTTTACCATGTCAATTTTCGACACGTATTATGCAAAAGCGTGCTTTTCACATTGTTCAACGTTTTCACAATTCATTCAGCCACATTCTATTTTGGTGTACCATTGGTTGTTAGCGTATGAAAACATCAATCATTTTACATGTTTGATGAAATACTTGCGAGTCCATGTGTGTGTCTACTGAGCTGGGTTCCAAGAGATAATTGCACTCTCATGTGCAACTCTGGTGCATTTTTGAAAGATATTTTCAATTTCAAGCTTTATTTTCCACCTTCTGATATAGAACTAAAAAATCTCTCGATCTTTTTATAATGGTTAATGTCATCAAGAAAAGAGTTCTTTGTCCAAAACTGGTTATTTTATCAGGATCATGTAGAGTCTTTGAAAATTATTTTGCATTTTGTTGAAGTATATAATGGTTAAAAATATTTCTTGAGTGCTTAAAAGGTACTTATTTTTTGTTGAAAGATTTAGCTACGCACCCTGCAGTAGTAAATTCTTAAAATATCGACACAAAAATAAAATATGATATGATAATTTAGGACTACGCAATGGAGAAGTTCTCTTCGAATAATTTGTTTGCATTTTGATATTCAGAAAAAGTTTTTTCAGCGATTGAAGCTTCATGACTTACTCTAGGTTTGCCTGAATTCATTTTAAATTAGTTATGGAGATGAAAAATTTGTGATGAAAAGTTTCTCCTGAGGTATAGCATCCTCTTAAAGTTACATGAGATTAAAATTGTGAGATTTTTTGCATGTGTAATTTACTACGATTCTGAAGTTCTTTCGTTCACTAAGTGCCAAAGAAAAGTATTTTCAGACATACCTTATTATATTAGAAAATTAAAATTGCACAACAATGATTACAACAGAATTTCTCCCTTTAATTCTGAAGTTTTCTGAAGCAAGTTATATCATAGTAGAAGATTTTTCGTAAAAGTTGAACTAAGGACTCAACCTATCGAAGTAAATTAAATACTATCCTAGTTTGGATAATTGATTTAAGTGGCATTGTTTAATAAGATTGAAATTGCATGATATTAATTTTTTACATGAGTGATTTTCTACAAACTCTGTTTACTATCAAAGGTTGCTACATAAAAAGGTTGCTACATCTGATTTTTTACATAAAAGATTTATTTTCTGTCTTCTTATAAAAGCAATAGGTCAGTTTCCTGGAGATAACTCTAAATTCCTTTGACGTTTGAAAAAGTTGACAGTCGACTTTTTGAATGATCCAGTTCATAGTTTTCAAGTTTTTATCATTGGCCTTTAAGGCAGAGGAGGTGGGATTGTTCTTGTTTTCTAGTGGCGCCATCTGTGGCCGAGAATTAAATTTCTGCTTCACCCATTAATAGGGCAGATAAATTCATATATCCATTCATTCATACGCATACCGTAATTTTGACCTGAAACAGAGTACAATCAATCTCCAATTCATTACCCCCAGAAGTATAATTTCTTGTGGTAATATGGAGGACTTTGTGACCTGACAAATTTTGAGTGCACTAATCACCATTTATTACAGGGGGATTCTTCAGCCAGCTGGATTCGAACTCCCGTTCTCACAAACGAGAGTCCAGTGCCCTACCAACCACAGTTTTCAAGTGACATCATTTTTCTTTAATTTTATTTAATGATCATTTTAAATGATTCTATCCGGAAAACAAACTACTGTAGAAAAAAAGTTAAAATCTTGAAGAGTTAGTGATTTTTAAATACTTATGGGACATTTTTAGTACTAAAATTTTCAACTCATAAATGTATATTTTATGTGAGTTTTTATTTCGAAATGAAAGTTATAATGAAAAATAATCTTAGCACAGAATTGGAGAATATTTTGTGTTAAAATGGAAATAATTCAATACAAAATTTTAACAAAAAGAGAAAGAACGGATTTTTTGAACTGTATCATCTGAACATCTTTGAGTGAGTTTCAAAAACTTCACGTCTGTGAACTGACCCATTGTTTTTGTGTGACATATTTCTAACAAATATATAAGTTTTTAACATTTACATTTAATTTATTTGTTTCCATTTAGAAAAAGGAATTTTAATTAAAAATGGTAATGTGTGCATGTAAAACTATAGATGTTTTCAGCTTTTGTAACTTTGTTTATAAAAATCTGTAATAGCATAAGTAATGTATAACTTACTTTTTGTAAATGAACCAGTGTTTAATAAAGCATAAAAACTATACATTGTTTGCTTTTATTTGTTTAATTAAAATTCATTTTAAAAGTTACCGAAATACTCTACTCTTTAATTTTATTTATTTTGTGCCTTTCATAGCTTCTAGTTGAAAAAATTATTATTGAATAAATGATTTTAATGGGCATCTTATTGGGTTTACCTTTTTTTATAAAGTAACCTTTTTTTCTGTTAAAACTGCATATTAACTCCTTTGAACATTGTCTTAAATTTTTTTTCTGAAAGTATTTAAAAAAAATTTGCTGAAATTATTTTATATAAAATTTATCTTGGTCTTGCAATCATGTATATTTATTGAATTGTATTATTTTATATCAAGTAATTTTGCTTCTATTTAGTGAATGAAATTCTTGGATTTGTAAATTTTGTGTGTTTAATTATGAAATTTTCTATATAAAGTAAAATATTAAAAATAATTTTTTTTTTTGTTATTTATGTAATTTATTCTGAACATGACATTGAAAGGGAATGATTTTCTAAATGAATTGTTGTTTGTAATTTAAGACATTAGTACAAACAAAAATTCATATTTGAGCTCACTCAAACTTTTTGAGATCATACCACATCCCTTAACCACCAATTCGTATTAAGTGAGCATTAACAAAATAAACTCATAAAGTTTGTAAGTTACATATTTAACATTTAATATTGACTTATAAATTTTTTCTATTACACTAGTATTGTTTGCAGAAATATTTAAAAAATAAAAGGAAATTTCTCCCCATTATGGGAATTTAACTATAACACTAATATTGCAGGCCTCAGAAATAATTTTCATATTTATTTCTTTTCTTGTAATTGTTAAAAAAAAATTTCAAATTAAGTTTTATTGTCGATATTTTTTCTGAAGTTAACATTTCTAAAATTCTTGTTTTGCTAATTTCGTATGGGGCTATAACTTGCTTTAAGCTTAGTTTTCAAGATTTGCTAATCAAGTATATGTTATTTATAAAATCAAAGTATTCCAAAGTTTAATTTTCATAAAATTGATATTTCTAAAATTTGTATTCAAAAGTTTATTATATATTTTGAGAATTTTGTATGAAAATGTAACTTTTGTTCCAGAAAATGCACTTCTTATATGTTAAGATCGAATGCAATATGATCCAGCCCTTTTTTAAATAAATTGAAGATAAGTAGGTATTAAAAATTTCTTTAACATCGTGTCACATATAATTTTATTTTGTAATATTTTAGTTTCATGTAAGTAGTTTATTATAGATTTCGTCTTTTTGTTGTCAATAAATGTAATATCAAATGCTGCCATAAATAAAAAAAATGATGGAAAAAAATGATGCCGTTTCAGCTAGTGTGCCTTTGCAATAATAGATCTTACAATTGCTCATATGAATCGTACTTAAAAATCCTTTTTGTGAATTATTATGAAACAAAAATTGTGTAATAAAAATTCAATGTCTACATTTTTCTATATCGTGCGAAAGTTGTGTGTTATTAAATTTTTTTAATCTATATTTGTAAGAAATAAATTTTATAATTTTTTTATTTTGTGTTTTTTCATATCTTTAGTATTTTATTATTGATTTCTTCTTTGAAAGACAAGTATTCATGCACTGTTGTAACTTAAATAAGCAATTGAGAATGGCTTGTTGCAGTTATTTTAAAATTACTAGCTATAGCTGCTAGCATCAGAATAATATCTGTTAATAATATGTGTTATAAAACTAATGATATTGGCCTTGGAAAGAAATAACTATAATATATATGTTTCTGATCTTACACTAACATGAGAAACATATCCCCGGATAAAACTCATTTTGACTTCTCTAAGGATGATTTTATTAATTGCTCTGTATATATTGTTACTTTTAATAATGGCAGAAACACAAAATTTTTGATAGTTAAACAATAGATTGGTTAAATGAGATATACATTTTTATTTTGTTTCTTCCAATGTACAAATCTTCAAATAAAGTAAACATGAAAGACAATTTGAACTAAATCGTAAGTATAAAAAACAAGTTTTTGAAAACACAACATATTATAAAGTACTAATTACACTAGTATTATAAAGCACTATGATGCTGCTATTGTAAAGTATTATTGCTGCTATTATAGTTATTTTATAATAGCTTGTTGTTTTTATAACAGACAAATCTGTTACAAATAGAAATAACTGTTACAAAAAGTACTAGCTATTTTTACTAGCAGCGTAAATGTATTTCCTTATTTCTCATGTGTTAGATAATTTTTTCCTGGTGTATCAGTTAACTTATTATTTTTAATGTTTATTTTACACCCAAGTCAAAATTCTTGATGGTCCCATCAAAACATTTTGATGGCTTATGTTGATTTTAGTGTGGTTTATCAGCATCATCTGATGTCCATAATCATTTGATAGTCACCATCATCCAGCATTTTCCATTGGTTTTTGATATGCCAACAAACTTTCATCATTCCATGATGGTAAATTCTACTTTAATACTATGATCGTTAACCATCAAGAAAAGTTTGACTCTCATACGTGATGATTCAACAATCCATGATGGTTCCAACTATACATTTTTATGATGGTTTATTGGGAATTCTTGTTGGTTCTCTTGTTGGCTCTCTTGTTGGTTCAGTTTCAACATGAACAAACCATCAAAACAAGTTGGACCATCATTAATCAGTCCGAATTTCGACATTGTGGTGATGGTTACTTATGTTGGTTACTATCAAAGAATGTAATGGTTCATGATGGAATCATTGATGGTTACCATCAAGATTATGTTGGTCCATCAATGGAAAACCATCAAAAATTTTGACTTGAGATGAATGTTGATAGGATGAATGAATAATTCTTTCTCTTTTGGTTTTAGATGTAACAGATGAACCATGTGAGTCCATCTCTGTTGACCAATCACCATCATCCTATCAGCATTCATTCTTGGCCGATTCTGAATCTCTTACTGAATGTAAATTAGATGATGAGATACCTTAAGTTTCATCTGGAATGATTTTTATAACATTAAGGCTTAAGTAACTTAAATTGCATCTGTGATAGCTCTCAATACAATTTGGTGGAGCAGATTATTATGAATGAGATATATATTTATTTTTTACTCAACTATAGTACTTCTTTACGGAAACCTAGAAATATGTCTCCTTTTAATTCTATCAATATTTTTTTTTTATTTCGTGTTTTTGTATTCTTTTTTATAAATTTATTGTGATTAGTAAAACAATTAAAAATCATTTTTATTAGATTTTATTATTAAAGGCATTAATTTCGCATAAGATTTGTTTATAAGTATCTTATTTAAACCTTCAATAATTAATTTTATATTTATGTTCTATCTCTCATTGCAAAATATCTAGTTATTATGTTCAATTCTTGTAATTAAAATGTTTGTCAAAAAAATTATTTTAAATAATTTATGTTTTATTTGGAATTAAAAGGTAAATATAATTACATTATGAAAAGTTCAATGTTTAAATTAGCTTGATGTCAAAGATTTCGATGAGTGTGATTGTATTAAAGATGCCTAATTGGAGTACCAATTCCTGTTCTTTTTTTATTTGAAAATATTTTAAACAAATAGTGTTTAACCAATTTCTTTGCTTTGCTTGTTCTATGTTGTTTAATTTCAGAAAATTTTTTCATTGTTTAATATATTTATCAGGCCCAGAAATAGCTTTTTTTATCATCATTTGCTACAGGGTGCATAGCGTTTTTAAAAAAAGCTTAAAAGCCCTTAAAGGTGTTTTTTTTTATTCAGGGATTGTAAAAAGTGCTTAATTTTCTATCTTTTAAAAAGATATATTTTTTTCTTTGCTGTGACAATTGTTGTTCTGAATTACAAAAATTCATGATTTTCAGAATTTTCTCTGTAATATTTGTCGGAAGCTAGTTTTTTTATCATGATTATCTAAGTAAACTTTTTAAAAATGTTTTTGAATTTTATTGATTTTATGTTTCTAAATTAAACGATAGAAAAAAGTAACTTTTATTACTGCACAAATCATAATTATGATTTTTCTGTTTTTTGGAAAGTGATTAAAAATATTCAAGTGCTTAAAAAGTACTTAAATGGTCCTTATTTTTTGTTGAAAAATCTAGCTAGACACCCTGTACTATTTGGAAACCAAATTGTTTAGATCTGGTTGTTACATAACTATGATGAAATAGCAATCAATACTACAAATATAAATCATTTAACTACGATTCAATAAACTTAAACTATTTTAAAATCGGTATTTCTAGATAATGCAATTTTTGATAACAATTGTTTAAAAAATATAAGATTGAATTAAGATAATTTAGATAAATAAAAGTTTCATTGTGCGCAAAAAGCCAGTTTTTAGTAAGGAAATTACCCTAGCTGCATAGGACAACATTTTAATTCTCATTCTTTATTATGTATGTATTCTATCATTTCTCCTGGTTTGAATGTCTCTGTGGATCAGGTTACGTAAAAAAAAAGTTTTCTTTTCACTTGATAAAAATTACTTATCAAGTGACTTGATAACTAATCTTGATAAAAATTGTGATTTTTATGAGATGGACTTTATAATGTCTCATAAAAATCAAATGAAGTATTTTTTAAAAGTAAGTTTGTATTTGGATTAAAGTTATGATATTCATGACGTTAGTTTGATGGGATTTCTTGAAGATTAAACCAAGTATTGTGCAAATAAATTTCTTTTGAAATAACATTTAGGATTTTAATGATGGTTACTTAGTATTTAATAAGGTTACATATTCCTTTATATTGTAAAGGAATGTAAAATTTGTTTAGTGAAATGTTTTGTTACTTAATGAATAATAATTTTTTAGTTAATATTTGTGAATAATAATTTTTAAATCAATATTTGTGATTTTAGTTTTGTTTTGAATTTTCTTAAAAAAAAATTTCCAATTTGTTTTGAGATTATTGTTAGCATTATTTATTTACCCGTTAGTAATAATATGATATTGATGATGAGGGATGTTTTTATCATTTGTGAAATACATTTTTTATGAACTAGCTTTGTAAATATGCAAAATTAATTATCTTTACATTCAGAAGCATTTATATCTATGAATTTAATTTGTGAAGAAATAATATGTTGCTTTATTATTATTTAAAAATAGAGTTTCTATTATTATGGTAGTTTTATATTTTGCATTTTCTTAATTTTCTAAATATAATGCCATTTGTTTTCGGATATATTGCATTTGTTTTATGGAAAATTATTTGTTATGTCAATGAATTTTTTATATACTTTTTATTTACATTTAAATGATCTGAAAAAAAAAACACATCAATTCATCAAATTTACTTAATTGAATTTATTGGTTTATACTGTACATGGGTATCAATCATTTATTTGTTATGTAATATGTTATGCTTCTTACGTTATTTTATCATTTTTCTTTTTTATATTAATTACTGTATACTCAGGTGCATCAGTCAACTTTTCAAACCCCAAAAGTGCTTTGAAAATGAACGGTTCGACTTATACTTTGGTAATAATGTCTTTGATCGTGAAATATTGATACAATATAAATCCTGAGCAATATGCGATATGATGCAATCTATTTATCCCTTTCAAAAACTTTTTTAATCTATTATTTTTAAATAATATTGCATTTGTTTTTTTGCATGTATATTTTTATATTTAAAAACAGTGCTTTAAATTACTTTCAGAAAAAAATTAAGAATACAAAAAGTTAAGATAAATTAATTAAGAGTATTTCAAAATTTTTAACTTTGGGAAATTTAAGAAATTTTTTTAACGTTTTTTTAATTTTAGAAATTTTTATAATTATTTTTTTAAGTGGTCGAGTTTTACCCCCATTGTGCTAGAAATTTGATGTCATTTAACCAGAAACAAGGGATCAACTTAATCGCTGAGATATGGGGCATTAAAAATAAGTATTTTATGTGATATATTACTTGTACATTACATTATTCAAAATTTATAAATGCAATAAAGTGTAAATTAACATCAGTAAATTTAAAATACTATAAATGCATTTCTTTCTACGCTTTTTTTAAAAAAAAAAAAAATATTATGAAGATTATATTGTACTGTACAGTATGCAAAATAAATGTTAAATTTTTTGTAGTTATAAATAATCATAAAAAAATTAAAAATTATTATTGGCATAAATTGATTTTTTTTTTCTTCTGAAAATGGGGCATGGAAAAAAAACAGTTTTTATAATTATTTTTTCTTTAATTAATTTAATAATGATAAAAAATATTTCAGGCTGGGAAATAACTAAAATTGTCTTAAATTATGTAGTTTTAAACAATATAAAAACTTTTTATTGGAATTTACTTTTAACTAAGTAAACTCATGAATTACGTTAATTTTAAAGTATGCATATATAGTTTTTTAATATTATAAAATTACTTTTTATTACTTAGCATTTGCTGAAACACTTCATTTAACTGCATAACTTCCAAACTCAACTTACTAACTTTAATTGGTATTTCTTAAACTTCAAACATGTATCTATGTTTTGTGCTACATTTAAAAGATTCAGGAGGAAATATTTTATCTCTACCTTGTCGAGTTTGGCCATGAAATATGTAAAAAGCCTTATTTTCGCATCTAGGTCTTCACAATTCATTCAACCACAATCCATTTCTGTGTAACTTCGGACCGTAGCGTATGAAAGCGCCTATCACTTTACATGTTTGATGAAATACTTGCAGGTCCGCATTTGCATATACTGAGCTGGATTCAGTTTGAAGGATTTTTTACACTCTCATGTGTTACATTGCTGCAATTTTGCAACAGATTCTCATTTTCAGGCTTCATTTTTCGCCCTCTGAAATCGAACCGAAAAATCTCTCACAATTTTGCTGATCTCGGGGACCAACTAAACATTGCCCAATTGTTTTTCTCTAATAGCAATAGAAAATTTTATTACTTTTAATTTCATCATTGGTGTAGCGCCATCGTCTTCGTCAAGCTAATCGCCTTCTTGCGCTCTTCTATTTATAGATCAGCACCATAATCCTTAATCTTGACTTGGGGATTATTCACTAATTATGTATTTTCATGTGGGTTTCCGGAGCAGTCAAGAATTACTTTATTGTAGTGTATTACTTATTATTTTTTATTATTGTATTATTATTTTTTAAATTTTCAGTGCTCTTAATTTGTTTTATGAATAAACTCAATTATATTTAGAGGCAAGACTTTAAAAAAGTATGAAGTGAGGTGCTTTCACTCTTTTAAATGCAGCAAAAAATCTTTTGTCATTCTCTTAATGATTTGATTTAAAATCAATTGAAATAAAAAAATTCAATAATTTCAGATTTGTTAAATGTTATGAGTTTAGGAACCGTATAATAATTTACTGCTGACAAAAATGTTCAGCTTCAATACTCATTATATTTACATTTTAAAAGTATTTAAATTTTTTTAATTATTTCATTATAGAAGTGCTGAATTAAGAAACAAATTTTTATAAAAATATATTACAGCCATTCACTAATTTACATTTGTAATATAAATTTATTTAAGTAATTATTTATTTATTCATTTAATGATAATATTTTTTTATTTAAAATTGGGCTAATATATAAATTTTTTATGCTGCATACGGAAATGTTCAAAATGCAGCACATAAATTACCTACAATAAAACCAAAAATAAGATTTTCTTTTCATTAGGGGAAAAAAAGTTATGCTATTATTTTAAGATGGTCACATATAACTGGGCCTCACAGTATTGTGAAAAAAGATGTGTATATTATTTTAAACTATGTAAATGTATCAATTTTATGTGTTCAGTTTTGAAAAAACATTGAAATAGTATTAATTTTGAATTGCATATTATTATTACACTTTGATGAGGGGGGAGAAGTGTAAATAGTTTATTTTACTTATCTTGAGTTGCATAATTACAGTTATTGTTTTATTGTAAAGTTGTAAACAATTATTGCAATTACAATACGAAACTTATGTTTAAAATTTAAAACTAATCTGCTCTTTTTATTCTGGATAGCTACAAGACAAGAATAAGAAAATAGTAAATTTTTATCAATCAGGGAATTCAACCTATAATTTCAGGAAAAATCATTATGAATTACTTGAAGATGGTTTGAAACCTGATATTTTTTCCAAAAGAACTAGTCTTGTAATAATTGTTTATTTTCTAACTCTAATGGCAAAGCAAGTACGCTTAACATTTGTTCTTTATATGAGTATAAGTGTATTTTATGTTTAAGAATAAGGTAAATAACTTAAATATCAATACAATGGCTACTAAAGTCATCGAAATTCGATAAAATCAGGAAATTAGTGTTTTATGTGTTATTGTAACTTAATTCAGTATTTAAATATTTTTCAAAATGTTGTGAACAAGTAAACTTAATGAAAAGCTACTTAATAGAGTAGACACTGGAATCTATTTTACGATTTTAAAATACTTGTTTCTTGAGGGGTTGTGAAAATACATGTTGTTCTGTAATGTTCTTTTTTAAAATCCTTCGCAAAAATTAGGTCTACACATTTGGGGTCCCAAATTAATCAGTTATTGGCGCCATTTGTTGATAATTATTTTTTCCCCTTATGCGATCGAATATAATATATATAAGTTGATAAATACTAATTTTTACACGTTGTTAACCGATGACGAGTTAACTTGCCTTTGCACTTGTATTTTTTTTTTAATAACGATAGGCACTTGAACTTTCGTTCTTCACCTCTGAAGATGCCGGAAGTGTTGCTCATTTAGCGTTACCCAGATGTCAAAATCAAGCGTTGTTCCTACTTTTTTGGCTTAATGGTACTTATGACTGATAAGAACCCAAATTAATATTCAAGTAAGAAGGAAAAGAAAACGTATCTAAGTCTAGCCGGCCATTACTGAGGAAGAAAAGACTGAAAACCAGTTTGAGAATAGTTAAAAGGCATCTATAAGAAGCACCTCTGAATTTCTTCAGGCAATTAAACCGGTTTTTGTTTCGCCTTCTTTATGGGTGGTTTCGAGTAATGTGGGATTTTTTTTTTCGAGTGCATTTTTTGAAAAGGATTCTGTTTTTGGGTTACGCAATACGTTAAATAACAGAATGTATTGTTTTATGAAGTAATTTATTTTTCAGGAAGTTTTATATAATTGTTGACTCCAAATTGTAGCCTTTTTTTAAAGAGTTTCGGCGATGGACGCTCCTGTCTTTTTTCTTTCTTTTTTTGCCTTATCAAACGATTTTTTTACAAAATTTTTTTTTCCTCATCAAAAGATTTTTTGTACAATTATTTTTTTTCCTTATCAAACGATTTAAAAAAAAAATTCTCCTTATCAAGTGATTTTTTCTACAAACATTTATTCTTCCTTATCAAACGATTATTTTTACAAAAAATTTTTTTTCAAATAGTGGCACTTTTCCCTCATTAAAGTTCAATCATTGTTTTTTTATGTATTCTTCTTTTATTTTTAATGAATGCCCCTACCAACAATTTTACCTTGGCCCCAGTATAAGAACATACAGTGTGAAACCAATATTGGAATTTTTCAATATTGGTCCTATAACGACCTATATAGACAGAATAATGGTTTTAAAATATCGGGTAAATCTGACAATTCCATATAGGACCGATATTGGTTATAAAGTGGCTGTAAAATATCGGGTAAATCTGACAATTCTATGTCGGGCCAATATCGAAAAATAACGGTCTTATGTTCCAGTATTTGAAGAGGTATTTAAAATGCAATTGTTTACAAACATCTTTGAGAAATTAGATATGGATTTCGAAAAATTTAAAAATCAACATTTTCTTTGTTATTTGTATTTTTCTTTTCTTTTTAATTTTGTGTGCAATCTTTGTTTTAATATATTTATAGGCATGAATTTTTATGCTTCTTACCTCAATTTTTGATTACTTTTGTAAATACTGAAAATTGGTCACATTGCATTTTATATACAGTTTTTTATGCTTTTGCAGCACTTTTGTATTCTGAAAATTTTAATTTTTGTCTGTATAAATAAATATCTCATTTTTTTAAATTTTTGTTTCATTTTTTTTTATTGTTGTGGACTTAATGATCCTACCTATAAAATCTGATATCATTTTTTGTAACATTTAGCGCATGGGTATTCTCGATTCAATATTTAATTTACTTCAATTATATAAATAAATTGGAAATAACAGTCGACATGTTTTAAGCCCTTAAAAATATGCGCTCATTTTCAAGACTTGAATGAGAAGAAACAAAAGGGATTTGAAACATAAGCGTAAAGTTGCCAACATAAAATGGAAAAACAAAGATAAGAAATAAAACTAGAAAAACCACAGTAGCCGAAAGAGGAAAAAGTTGAAAAAAATAACGTGAAAAATAACCGTGGAGGAAAGTGACAAACCAGGATAAAATGCATCTCTACGCCCTATGAAGAGGTAGTTAGGAACTAATGTCGGTAACAAGAGAATCAGCATTAATATTGCAGTGTATCTACCACTACAGAAATACAATTCCAATTCACTAATATATAAGACATGTTAACTCGTATTCTATGTTGGGCTACCTTTTCAAAGATGAAGGTTGATATTGTCGATAACTACATTCTCCACATTGGTGAGCTGGAAGTGATGTGAACACGCCTACCTTGACAGTAGCGGCCACTTCGATCTAAACACGCTTACTTCGATGTATGGTCCACATTGAACAGCTGACTTGTGACTGCTACAATATCCACCTCCTCGCGATGTTGCTACTTAGTCTCGATCAAATACAATTTCGGCCTGTATACACTCGACTGCTAATGGCAACACAGAAGCGACCACAATTAGCTCTAAAAAAACGGTGATCTTAATACAGCTTCTCACAAAAACAGCAATGAATCAACTAGTGGTATTCGTTTATCGAGTTCTATCACATACATAATTCTGGTGGGGTAGTACTGTAGTGTATCTACCGCTACAAAAATACAATTTCAATTCACTAGTATATAAGACATGCTAACTCGATTCTGTGTAGGGCTACCTTTTCATAGATGAAGGTTAACATTGCCGATAACGGCTCTTCCCACAATATGAATAAAACAAGATTNAAAAATACAATTTCAATTCACTAGTATATAAGACATGTTAACTCGATTCTATATAGGGCTACCTTTTCATAGATGAAGGTTAACATTGCCGATAACGGCTCTTCCCACAATATGAATAAAACAAGATTCCAGAGCACTAATATGAGTGGGGTAAAAATAATTTTGGCATTGTCGAAATTGAATTTATGTCCAAGATACCAACAATGTGCAGCAATTGGTGATAACGGACCTATCTACCACGTTTCTTAACTCTAAACTAGTTTGTCCGATGTTGCTAATGTCGCACCGACGAATAATCGTGGTAAATGCTACAGGTGGCGTAGAATATAACTCTTTCCCAATCGTAGAAGAAGGAAGTACTTTAGTTTCTGTCTTGATTTTCAACTAGATTAAAATCTTTTAAGTTAGGAAACTGTATGGAACTGAAGACTACAAACTACATTAAACATAGTTCTAAAAGAAAGCGTCATGCAAATTTAAAAAAAAAAAATTATTAATAGTATTTTTAAATATTTGAAAATATTTTGAATAAAAATCTCGGTGAAATCAGTTGATTAAATATAGCTCCCATCTTTATTAACCTAGAGCAGTGTTTCCCAAAGTGTGGTCCCCATACCCCCAAGGGAACGGGAACAGTTTAGCGGGGGTACGCGTTCTTATGCGAAATATCTTGCAACAAACGAAAATTTGAATTTTTTTTTATTTAAAAACAAAGCTAGCCATGAAAATTTACGATTACGTATTTTTCTATTGGCTATTTTTTGCAGACAGTTAATAATTAGTGGTGTCAACAGCCAGTTGCGATTTTTAACTTTTGTGCAATTTTTGTTATAGTAAAAAATGCATTCATTTTTTTATTAGTGCTACAAAGCTTTACGAAAAATTTAGAAAGTGAAAGTGGAAAGTTTATTTCAAATATACCACTAAATTAGAAATTGACTTTTAATATTCAGAGCCATCAAGGGTATGGAAAGTGGGCATCTGCTCTAAGATCTATTGATTTGTTTGTCAAAAAAAAAATTTATAATAATAAAAAATAAACATGTTTTTAATTTGTAGTCAATGTCTATTGTTAGTTATGGAATAACCTTGATGAGTTGTACAGGATTAATATGTTGTTATTGAAATTTCCGTAAATTTTCAGCATAATGAAGTTCCGCTGTGAAAATCAATAACTAGTAAATATCACGCATGCAAAATGTTACAAAAATAAATTATGAGTTAGAAATATGGCTTAATTGAACTATTCATTGAATGACTTTTTTTATGCGTGTAGTATAAATACATCATGTTTTATTACTTACAATACAACATTATTATTATTTTTTTGTATAAAGTATAAACTATTTTCAAAGGTACAACTGTTTCAAGGATTTCATAATGTAGGAAAGGAAAAAAAAATATGTATCGTGTTTGATATTCGAGTTCGCGTGATCACTTTTGTTTGTTAATGATTCATTAATCACGCTTTCGATGTAGGTCACTTGTTTATTTTATGATTCACATATTTTTTTTTTGTAAAAGAAAGTGTTAAAAATAAAGACGAGGATGTTTTTTTCAAAAAATTCTTTTAAACTGAAATCCACGTTTACTTTTGTTTTCGTTTAAAAAATATATGTATATACATAATTTTTATTTTATTTTTATAACCGTCGTCGAACAACCGACCCAATTTTCGGGTTCACGATTACTAATGTTCCGTGGCCTTGTCATTTTGAACCCTATTCAGAAGACAAGAGAACTCCTGGATCAAGTATTGAGAGAAATTTTGCCTTCATGGAGGACTTTTTGATGAAATTAACTAGCATTTGCGTAACATGAAAAGGAAGACCACAAGAACCTCCCACGGTTAGTCTGACAGCAAAGGGACCCTAATCCATGATCCGTCAACCACTGAGGATATTTCACGTCAGTACTGTGGTCGGTGCAAGCCGGATGCAGAATTCGTATCGACCAGCCATCGTTGGGATTCGAACCTGGCCACCTCATTGGAAGGCGAACGCTCCATCCCCTGAGCCATCACGGCTTACTAATAACTTTAAAGAATTGCTTTAATTTAAGAATTTTCTCGGTATTTCAAGGCCAGATTTCGAAACTTAATATTGACTTATTTTAATAATTATTAAAAAGTAAAGTATTATTGTTATAGCCTGTTGTGGGCTAATAAAGGGATGGAGGTTAAGGTATAACAATTTCGAGGCAAACACCATGATGGTGGCAGTAAGGTTAGCATTGCGCACTGGCCGTCTTTACCTTCCCGACAAGTTGGTACCCATCAATCTGAGGCTGGGTGGGCTTCCAGCTTACATCGATAAGTAAGCACCAGTTCTTCTCAATGGGCCTTTCCCACTGAGCCATCGCGACTTGTTAATTATTTTACATTTTAGAAGAAGAAGAAAAAATTGATTGCTGACAATTTTATTTTAAATTATAATTGCATTAACTTTTTACTCCTTTGCAAACTGATTGGTATATTCAAAGATTTGCCTTTATTTATTCGGATCATTCATAACTATGGTTACCATATAAATGATCAATCCGTAAACTGACATGCTTTTAATATTAAAATGTAAACTATCAAAAAAAAAGTGTAAATTGTAATAAAATTGATATCGAATACGCCATCTGGCGAGAAGACCGTTTCCATGCCTTTGACACCTTTCCCTGTTTTCAGTTGTATAGGAATGTACTACGATATTTTTCTTTTTCTTAATATTTTTTGCATTTAATTGTAAAAAATATTTTTTTTAAAATTTCCATGACGCTTTCTTTTTAGAACTATGTATAATGTAGTTTTCAGTTCCTTATAGTTTCCTAACTTAAAAGTTTTTAATCTATTTGAAAATCAAGACAGAAACTAACGTACTTCCTTCTCCTATGGCTCCCCACACGCTAATGGTGAAAGCATGCGAAGTGTTGCCATAGGTAAAGAGTTCTAGTCTACGCAACCTGTTACCCATTTCGATCGCCAGTAACGACAATCCGCCAAAAGCAGACATGTTGTAGAGAGTTGCGTGGCGGCGGTGATCATCATTCCAATTTTTAGTTGCAGCATCATTGCACTATTGAGCATACTTTTTGGTTGTGTGAGATATACTTCAACTTGGATATCATGTTAAAATATTTGTGTTAGAGAAATAAATAAAATCATTTAAGAAAAATTGATTTATTAAGTAAATATTAACTTTAAAATGACCACATTCAAAATGTAAAAATAAAGAAAAATCCCTTACAGGGATCAAGAAAAATCGTTCTCTTCATATCGAGAATTTCTGTTAAGATTGATATTTAACGGTTAGGACTGGGAGACCCAAAAGCCCCTCTCGCAGTCGCTAAAAATTGGAAATTGAAAGTGATTGAATTGTTCCCAACTGACAGTTAGAAGCATGGAAAGAGATTTAATAAGGTTGGCGAATTATCGAAAGATAACATAGCCAAAAATAAAGTCAATCCCCCATAATCAATATTAGATTTGATAATAATTTGGTGACCGAGAATCACCAAAAAGACTGTTAGGGTTAGCATAACCATGTAACTGAAGTATATTTGTGGTAAGAAATAAAGAATAAAAAGTTATAAATGGATTTTTGTTTTTGATTTAGTGAGTTTACATTAGTATTAAAATAAAAAGTTAGCCGTTACAGTGATCGATCAGAAAAGAATAAAATATTTTATATTCGCTTTTTATAAACTGTAATAAAAATTGAATAATTGAATATCTGAGTGACTTGGAACTTGTCCTATTGTATGTCCTATGACTTATTGTAATATATTGCACTCGTCATATCGAGATTTAAACAAGTGCAAAAGTTACATACACTACAATACATATAATTACAATATATATCTTACCGTGAATGACCGAAATCAAGAGAATGTCGACTTTCACCAGTGAATGTCAACAATCACATAGTCGCTTTGGTGAATGTCTGGATTATTTGCTATATCCGATTTGATATTAATTTATTCGTTGATATTATTATATTTATTCGAAAATTTAATATCAGCTGAGGTTAGATTAGGAGAAACATCAGTGTTCGGAGTAGTTATTGAATGCATACTGGGCAGTGGCACTTGACCTTAAAAAATCATTGATGTAGGTTGTACCAGGCAAATGTATACCTGGCAGTGGCACTGATGAACCTTAAAAAAACATCAGTGCAGGATATACTGGGAAATGTACACCGGCCAGTTGCACTTATTTAGACTAAGTATATATTTCGAACATTTACCAAAGCGACTATGTGACTGTCAACAGTCTCAGATGGGTGGACGTCAACAACCACCAATTTCGGTCATTCACAATAGCATATTTATACAAATAACCTTGCAAAGAATGCATGAGGTGCATTACACAGGTATCGGAATGACTGTTATTCTCATAAAACATGTATACATATATTTGTTTAATGTTAAATTAATTAATGTATATCTATTATAAAGACATTTTTTTACTTTTGCTCCACGTCTGTAAGTTTGTTTTCTGCTTTCTTTTATCTCAGACTCATTTTCAACTGCTCATTTTTAGCGATATAGACGCATTATGAAAAGTAATTTTTATCTTAGGATAGTTATTCTTTATTCAGAAATATAGCATTTATCGTAAAGCAATGTGTCCTGATGAAGATCTTTACATTTTCCCATTAAATAAGTGGTTAAGCTGTCATTGTAAAGGAACGAGGCTCTGTTACCTGAGACTCTTCTAAGTCACACTGATCAATGCTTAGATAGGGAATTTCAGGTGGCCGTGTCTACCGAGTCGCAAAGTCCTCCATGTTCGCTTAACCAAACAATACCTCTGGAGGTACTGATTCAGGAGTTTCCTTGTCTTCTGGATTGGTTCAAAATTACAAGGCTGCGGAGCTGAACACAAGATTGGGTCGGCTGTTCAACGACCGATATAAAATGAAAAAAAAAAAAGATATAGGATATAAAAACAATCTAAGCATTTGGCTTAATGTCTTATCGAAGTGTAATATTCTGGAACCAAATATAAATTAATTATCAAAAATCCCTAATGATTGAACAAGAATTTCAATTAAAAAAAATATTTCTTCCTATTATTATTTGCAGTTTAATTTATTTGTACTAGTTATATTTGTACTTTAATTGCGCTTTTAATTGTACATTTAATTTAACTGATTGTTTACTAATCATTCTCCTTGATAAATATTTTTATAATCATTGCCCAAAAAAGAAGAAAAGAAAAGTATAAATAATAGGGTTCACTTAAGGAAAGTAATGTGGTACACGTAAAAACCAGTTTGATTGCTTGATGAAGTTTGGCGGTGTATCCAACAATCGCATTTCAAATCCTTTCCTATTCCTCTGGTACACAAACATGTTATTCGAAAAAAAAAAAATTCTTCTTTTTTTTAAATCTATTGAGTTACTACTTTAGAAGTCGGGACTGAAATTGAAAATTCTACGATTACCAGCAAAATAAAAATGGAACATTTCCGAGTTCTATTAGGCAATCAAACAGATTTTCATACTTTTCAAATCACCTTCCTCACTCATGAATCGAGATATTTAAAATTTAGAAGAAATTTCAAAAAATTATATTTTTATTTTGACCTAAATTTGGTTCCCAGTAGAACACCGAAGTCAAGCATCTCTGGCTGCGGTCAGTAAGCGGGTGTGTGGTCACTTTGATCAGCCTGAATAGGAACCGAGGGTGCACGGCACCTCGTTAAACTGTTTTACCGTAAAGTTCTCTACTTCGCGTGCAGGTCGCCGGGCTACCGGAGCAGGGGAGCCATCCCCTCTGCAGAAGATCAAAATTGCATTGTCCTATCTTCGGATCATCCTCGGGGATTTTTCCCGGATCATCGCAAATAGCCCAATGTGCTGCTATAGTGCGACGTAAAGTACCAACCTACCATTGATACCTTTTTGAATATATATGAAAAAAATAATTGAGCAATTGTTTTTGATTTAATATTTTAGAACAAATATATATAATTCTCGTAATCTATATTTTTGATAGCATCTATTAGACGGTTTTTCATAATTAAAAATTATCAAAATGTATTTATGATAGAAATTTGAGTGTCGGAAAAAAATGTTTCAAAGGGACACAGGTGCCCCATCTGCATCAAAGGGTTAAGACGACTTAGAATTTTCAATACGTCCTTGAAATTCTTTCGATCAAAAATTTTATTTATCGTTTGAGATTTTAAGGAAAATAATTGTTTTATGAAAGCAGAAGTATACGTTTCCAATAAAATTGTCAAATAAGGTGTGTTTTATGTGTTTCGTGCAAACAGGCATTGTAATAGAATTCTTAACAACAAAAGAATGTCGAACTTGCGTGATGATATTGCTTGAAAATTGAATCAATGGGATTACAATGGTTAAATAATAAACCTATGAAAATTGTTTTTTAATGCGTTTTGAAATATGGTGATAAGGAAATGTTTAAAGAAGATGCATGGTATAAATAACTCGGATTTTAATTAAATTACATATTTGAAAAACCTCTACATTGCAGTGAATATCAAAAATGAAATTTGTAGTAAGTATCAGCACTTTTTATTTAACTTAAAAAAATTCTGTTTAATTTTTATATCTTTAAATCTTGTGATTAATTGTTTACTTCGTTATGATGGTATTCATTAAATCATCTAGCTAAATTAAAAATTGGTTTATCTACATAGCTTAACAATTATTAGCTGCAATAATTATAAATTTTATGTTAAAAAAATTTTAAACTAAACTATGTTATTTAGTTTTTGAAAAGTTTTTAAATTATACTCTTGATCGATATGTTATAAATAAAATTAATTTATTTCTTTATTCCATTCTTTTTAACTATTTTATAACCGTTGTTGAACAGCCGAACCAATTTTTTTTGGTTTACAACTACTAATGTTCAACTCCGTAGCCTTGTAATTTCCAACTCAATCCAGAAGACAAGGGAACTCCTTAGATCAAGTAGTGGGAGGACTTTTTTGATGGAATTCACCTGCATTTGCGTTACATGGAGAGGAAAACCACGCAAATCTCCCACAGTTAGCTTGATGGTAAAGGACTCTAACCCATGATTCGTATACTACTGAGGATATTTAACATCAGCACTGTGGTCGGTGCAAGCCGGATGCAGAATTCGTATCGACCAGCCATCGCCGTTATTCGAACCCGGTTAACGTCATTGGAAGGCGAACGCTCTATCGCCTATATCTATTTAAACTATAATTCATAAACTTGAGCTATGATTCAAAATGGCAGCTCACTCAAAAGTATTCAATGTCAAGTGCTTTGTGCCATATAATAATAAGTCACGTTTACAAAGTATACTAGAGAGCGCTTTATAAGAACTTCTTTTGGTGAAAGCTGCACGATCTTCATGTATGCAATAACATATTATGAGTTTTCTTGACTATTCTATTATAGAAGCAGAAAAACATTTTTCGTTTGTTAACAAAATTATTTTAAGGGACCACAGTTGTACTTAAAATTTTACGACTAATATGTCAAGTTCATAAGAAAATAATTAAATATATGTATTACTAATAACCTAATTATCAGTTACTGATATTTTTACCGTATATATACAAAAAGAATAAAAATATTTTGGAAGGGTTTATTTTTGGAATATTTGGAAAGGTGATCAAAGAAAAAATTCTCCTTTTGACAATACAGTTCGTTGCTTTGAAACTAAACCGTGGTAACTCAAAAAAGCAAGCTTTTCAGGAGAGCGATCTCAAACTTTCGATGACGATTTATCTGCTCTCTAAATTAACTTTATGGAACTATAAAGATAACAGGTTGTTTTTCTAAAAGGGTGACTTTTTTTACAAAAAATGACCCAAAAATCTCATTTTTCGACTTTTTTGAGTTACAACGGTTTAGTTTCAAAGCGACGAGTTGTGCTATTTTAATCATGGCGCATATTGTTTACTAGTGTTTTACGTACTATTATATATTTTTTTAAATGATAACGAATGATGTTTTCTGATAGGTAATTCAGAAGTTTTTAAATTTTTTACTAAATATCAGCATAATACTCAGAAAGATCTTATAAACTGCATGGAAATCGTAGAGTTCTTGTTTTAATCACAAACAATTTTGAAAAAGGTACTAATGAATAATTTGAAAACGTGACTTATCATTATGTTGTCTATCAGTTACTTCAAATGTATTGATGTTAATCAATATCTCATTAATTGACTTCATCATATCAATCAATTGTTAATCAATTGTTAGGAAGAAAAATAGTTAAAAACAATTAAATAATTATTTTATCTTTCAAGCTAATATTAAAAAAAGAGCACAAAAGGCTTTTTTTTTATTCCAGAAGTAAATTGGTAAATTATCTTCTTCTAACTAATTTCTCCATTATCATTTACATAATAAATTTCTTTTTTATCCCTTATATAACTGATCCTAATATCTCTCATTAATTAATGTACTTTTTATAATAAAAATCCTTATTTTCCTTTTTATAATTATTTTCCCAATTACCTCTCACATAATTAATTTCCAAACTATATTTTATCTAACAAATATCCGTATTATTCTTACTATAATTAATTTTCTCATTATTTAATTCACAATTAACATTATTTAAGGAAAACTCACTAAAAATATGCATTATGGGTAGCCTTTATAGAAAACTATGTGTTTAAGCTACATAAAACTGTTTAATCATAAAGCAATTGAATTTTAGAAAAAGCGTGAACCAAATCTTGAGCAATATTAAAATAGGCTACGAGAAATTTAATAAAAAATAAATTAATAAAATATTAATAATTTTAAAACATTTAAAAAAAGGTCAGCAACTTTTCTATGGTTTTGTCATAAAAATTAAGAAATAATATATTAAGTGTAATAATTTTCCAGACATTATTTCATATAAAAGTTTATCTTAAAATGCGTTGCACGAATTTNCTTTTTATAATTAAAATCCTAATTTTCCCCTTTATAAGTAATTCCTCAGTTACCTCTCACATAATTAATTTCCAAACTATATTTTATCTAACAAATATCCCTATTATCCTTACCATAATTAATTTTCTCATTATTTAATTCACAATTAACATTATTTAAAGAAAGCTCGCTAAAAATATGCATTATGGGTAGCCTTTACAGAAAACTATGTGTTTAAGCTACATAAAATCGTTTATCATAAAGCCATTGAATTTTAGAAAAAGCGTGAACCAAATCTTGAGCAATATTAAAATAGGCTACGAGAAATTTAATAAAAAAATAAATTAATAAAATATTAATAATTTTAAAAAAAAGATCAGCATTTTTTCTATGGTTTTGTAAGAAAAATTAAGAAATAAAATATTAAGTGTAATAATTTTCCAGACAATATTACATAAAAAAGTTTATCTTAACGAATACGAATACCTATAATGTCACAAATTAAACACTTTTCACCTTCTTTCTTTAAAAATATTATCGAAAATTCTATCAACATTTTAAGATAAATTTTATTTCAAATGAACTTAATACTTAGAAAATTTACTGAGACTATATGAACTTCATTCTTATAAGTTAGTATTCAATATTTTATACTTTACCTTTTCGTGCAAATACATAAAAAAGCTGTTTTTTTTTATTAAAATTTTTTAAAATTATTTAGTTTTTTACTTTTTCTCCACTAGATTTGTAAACACTTCAAAAACATTTCTAATTCGTTACTGACAGTAAAATTTGATAAGAGGCCAGATGTATTTGTTTTGTATCTATATCCATGACTATATATAGTTCCATTTTACTTCATTATCAAATTATGCAAGTATATGTTTTCAAAACAATATAAATGCTTTTAAAAAGTTAAACACGTCAGGCAGAAATTTAATTCGCGTTATATTTCACGATATATATCATGGAATTATTTAGTGCTATTGGAATCCTAGACTTGGCTACATATTTTCGATAAATAAGTAGAACATTCGGTCTTGGAAAAGAAACAACTATATGACGTTGAAAAAGCATTGAATTTGATTGAAACACTAAAAATGGCACGTTTTATGCTGACATGCCCTTAACAAATCAAATGAGAGATAACGAATTTTTTTCTTTAGTTTCGCTGTAGAAGAAATATTTATCATTCTTTCATTAGTTTCTTTAAATGCGGAATGAAATGCTTACATTTGTTACAACTTTTAGGCATTTTCAATTATTCCTATTTCTTGTAAATTGGTTATACAATAAGTTTTGTTTTCGTCATTTTACACAATTTAAGAAAGAAAGCAAAAAAAAAAAATTAAAAAAAAATTAAAGAGATGGAAAAAAAAGGTCAATAGCAAGTACCATATTTCTAAATATGCGCGATTACAACTCGTTTATTCGAATTTATTTATTTTTTTGAAGGAGTAAAACGGAAAATATGAAACTGCAAAAATCATTTCTTTTCGTTACGAATTTTGATTTGAGGTGTAATATCTCAATATCTATCAATATTATATAAAACACTGTGCATTGTCACTAAGTCGATAAAATTTCATCTTCGCGTAGAATTGAAAACTGAAATTTCAAGTTAGATTAAAACTCATTCGTATTCAAAGCGCCAGCAGCGCAATTTTGGATTCGGATTGCGAAGTGATCCGAAAAGATTAGAAGTGATCCGGAGAGCTGAGAAAGCAGCTTCAAGGGTTGGTGAGCGCAACGAACAGGGGGTGGAGCTTTCTTGTGTTATATAAAACATTAATGCGCATATTATCACAAAACGGGATATTTCTTTTATTTTTTGAGTCGACAATTTAAAAGCATGCAAGGTTTATCGCTAACTTCCATTCGACGAGCCGTGTTGGCTCAGGGGATAGAGGGTTCACCTCCTAATGAGGTGAACTGGTTTTAAATCCCAGCGATGGCTGGTCGATATGAATTCCGCACCCGGCTCACACCGACCACAGTGCTGACATAAAATATCCTCAGTGGTAGACAGATCATGGGTTAGAGTCCCCATGCCACCAGTGCTATTGCCACTACTGCAGTATGTTGAGTGTTAATAGTTTAAGTGCACCTTACAGTCGGGCTAACCATAGGAGTTTTTCGCGGTTTTCCTCTCTATGTAACGCAAATGCGGGTTAGTTCCATCAAAAAGTCTTATACGAAGGTGAATTTCTCCCAATGCTTGATCCAGGAGTTCCCATTGTCTTCTGGATAGGGTTCAAAATTACAAGGCTACTGAGCAATTAGTCCTAAGCACAAAAATTGGGTAGATTGTTCAACGACTGTTATAAAATAAAATAAAAACTTCCGTTCGATAACGTGCTGGCTTCTAGAAACTTTGTAGTTTAATAAACTCTTTTTTTATTGATAATATTCCTCAAAAATGTTGTAAACTTTTCCTAATTTTATTTAATTCATTAAGAATATTGGTTTATTTATTAAAGTTTGACTCTCGGTGTTCTCTCACGANAATAAAGTAAATATTTAACTGTTGTGAAAAGAATCTTATTTAGTTGTACAAAGTACTTCAGCCAAAATTTGGGAGCCACGTAAGAGAATTATATATATTAGATCAGAAACACATCATTAAAAGGCAGAATGCTTTGGTGTTTTCAAAACAAAGCAAACGTTGCCACCGGCGGAAAAGAAATACAGCCAAAATTTGGGAGCCACGTAAGAGAATTATATTTAATAGATTTTATACTTTACTTTTTCGTGCAAACACATAAAAAAGTTGCTTTTTTTTATTAAAATTTTTTAAAATCATTTAGTTTTATGCTTTTTTCCCACTGGATTTGTCAACACTTCAAAAACATTTCTAATTCGTTACTGACAGTAAAACTTGATAAGAGGCCAGATGTATTTGTTTTGCACCTATATCTATGACTATATATAGTTCCGTTTTACTTCGTTATCAAATTATGCAAATATGCTTTCAAAACAATATAAATGCTTTTAAAAAGTTAAACATGTCAGGCAGAAATTTAATTCACGTTATATTTTACGATATATATTATAGAATTATTCAGTGTTATTGGAATCCTAGACTTGGAGACAGATTTGATAAATAAGGAAAACATTTGGTCTTGGATAAGAAATATGACGTTGCAAAAGCATTGGATTCGATTGAAACGCTAAAAATGGCTCGTTTTATACTGACATGCTCTTAACAAATCAAATGAGATATAACGAATTTTTTCTTTAGTTTCGCTGTAGAAGAAATATTTATTATTCTTTCATTAGTTTCTTTAAATGCGGAAAGAAAGGCGTACATTTGTAGCAATTTTTAGACATTTTCAATTATTCTTATTTCTTGTAAATTGTTTATTCAATAAGTTTTGTTTTCGTCATTTCACACAATTTAAGAAAGAAAGCCCCCCCCCCCAAAAGAAAATAAATAAAAAATTAAAGGGATAAAAAAGGAAAGAAAAACGGTCAAAAGCAAGTACCATATTTCTAAATATACGCAATAATAACTCGTTTATTCTTCGAATTTATAAATTTATTTTTATTTAAAGGAGTAAAACAGAAAATATGAAACTGCAAAAATCATATCTTTTCGTTACGAATTTTGATTTGAGCTACAATATCTCAAAATATCTATTAATATAATAAAGACACAGTGCATTTATATTTATTTATAACCGTCGTTGAACAGCTGACCAAATTTTATGGGTTTACGTCTCCTAATATTCAACTCAGTAGTCTTGTAATTTTGAACCCAATTCAGAAGAGAAGGAACTCGTGGATCAAGTATTGGGAGGAATTTGCCTTCGTGGAGGACTTTTTGACGGAATTAACCCGCATTTGCGTTACATGGAGAGAAAGACCACTAGAACCTCCCACGGTTAGCCTGACGGCAAGGGGACTCTAACCCATGATCCGTCTACCACTGAGGATATTTCACGTCAGTTCCTTTAACTAATTTTTAGGAATCATCTAAAACTATGTACAAATCAAGATTAAAGTCAGAAAAGTCAGTGTTTGCCATTCGTTATTAAGGCTAGAAACAGCAAAGGGATGAATTAAAATTATCAGAAGCCAGTTTAGTTATTTAAAATGCATACACGTCTCATTACGTTATCCTGTCAGTGTCACCGGGAAATGAATTAAGTTTAGATAACTTTAATCACTATTTTGCGTGAACTGAACTAATTTGGGATTGGTTTGCGTTCTTAAAGTTTTTTTACTTTCGCCTTCATATCAAATAGCTATTATATAAATGTTATATATAATATAATATTATAACTATTATATATAATATAAATTTTAAACTTCATTAATTCCCTTTTGACAGGGATTCTAAATATATAAATATTAAGAGCAGCGGTGTTTAAGGACATTTATTGACGAAGCCTATATTGTAGTGACATATTATTTTTCAGGTACTTCTCCTTTCTACTGTTTTTGTGATAACAGTGCATGGAGCTCCTCAATTCCCTGGAATGCCCGGCGGAATGCCTGCTGGAATGCCTGCTGGAATACCTGGATTAGATGCATTGGGTCAAATGGCTGGGAATGTTGGAGCTGGAATGAATATGGGATTTGGTGGTGGAATAGGAGCAAATGGCGGAGCCGGAGCCGGAGGAGCAGCAGGAGCAGGAGGAGGAGCAGGTGCAAATGCAAATATGGGAGCAAATCTGGGATTTGGACTTGGAGCAAATGCGGGTGCCAATGGTGGAGGTGGAGGTGGATTTGGAAGAAAATGAATAAATGCAACTACTTTTGTCAATTTGAATACTTTTAATTTGTAGATAGTATTGGAGAAATTAAAATGTTTCAAAAGTCTGATTGCGTGAAATTATTTAAAATTATTTTAGTTTTGATTTTGATTTTATGCAAATATTGTGTGAAAAGAACAATGTTATTATCATTTTTACTCACCATTTTTTTACAATTTTAATATATTAATTATCGTCAGCGAAAATTACATAATTTAAAATAATGAACGTATAATAGTTATACAAGATCTGGAATGACTCTGTTAATTATTACTCGAAATTCGTCTAAAAATTTGTTTTAACAGAATAACAAAACTGTTTTACAATTTCGCATTCAGTTGTATGAAAGCGCACTTTTATGCTAATTTTAAAAAAGGTTTTGAAGTAGAAAGGTAAATCCTTAATTCGCTTCTTAATGCTACCTAACTTCAACTTTAGACTATTTTAAAGCATTACTTTTTAAAAAAAACTGAGATATTCTGTTTCTTATAAATGTACATATGACAAATTTTCATTTACAAGTTAATTAAATAATTGATATAAACAAACAAATAACAAATAANGTTAATTACTAGCAAATTGATAAATATAATTTTATTTTACGAAATTAAATGGATTCTGCAAAATAACTAATTTATTAAATTTTTAGTTTTTAAATTTTTATTTATTAAATTACACTTATTTTTATAAAATGCAAACTTTGGGCAAAGCTAATATTTTAATGCACGTTATTTTTTGTTTTAATTTAAAATCTTGATTATATGTAGTGTTTTATTTTTTATAGTAGTTGTAACACGTATTAATACTAAATTCAGTAAATGACCTATCTCTCAATTAATATTTAACATTGATTTTCAAAATTTAAAAGAAATATAAAAGCCGAATTCCATTTAACTAATATTATTCTACTAAATAAATACTTAATTAAATTTCAAACTACTACACTCTATTAAATAAATTAAATTACAACACATTTTTATTCCCACAAGTCATAGTCATAAGGCTAATGTTGACAAACACTTTTTTTTAGTTAAAATTGCATTTTAAAAAGCGCACGTTCAATTAAGGTTATGCCCCATTTGAAATAAAATAAACGCCTATATAAGATTATGCACCATTTGAAATAAAATAAACGTTCAAAAAAGCTTATGAACCATCTCAAACAAAAATAAAGGTTAGAAATTTATTTAAAAAAGGCTGAACATGTTAAAATTGATGATTAGTACACGGCTTTTGCCAATTTATAAAAACTGTGTACATTAACCACTACCCCTCACACGTGAAAAAAATGAAGCATATAAAAAGAAAAGTTTTTTTCTCTATTATTTTTGAGTGTATATAGAGTTGATTGAATTGAATTCAATACATTATGAGGTCCATAACATGTAAAAAACACGTTATATAAGTTATATTACTAGTTATTTCATATAACCTCAAACAAATAAGTTATATAGCCACAGAAATTAAGAAACAGGAAATAGATATAAATGAAAAGAGCACAAGGGAAAAATGAATGCAAAACAAGACTTTTAAAAACTAAAATCTCTCTTATACAAATTTGTAAAAAAAAAAAAAATACGCTAAAAAATGCTAACAAACCAATAGACTGCAACTAGCTGCTGGTTAGTAGTTGAATATATGGATATTGAGAACCCACTATTGTCTCTGGCCAAATAACTCGATGCACTATAAGATTCTACGTAAAATCTTAATTAATAGGTGATACTATATAGCTTTATTGTTTTTACGAGGCTGAAACCGGTTTGCACTTCTTTACGTTCGTGTATCCATTGGTTACATTAGACGATACATAATATAAATTCGACGATTGGATAAATCAGACGATATATTATATAAACATAGAATATTTAATATATGAGGTATTATATTGGTATATTATAATAATTAGACCAAATTATTAGACGAAATGTAGTTTTTAAGTAATGAAATGTTTTGCACGAATTTATATGCAATACTTGTAAAGGGTTTTTATTCGGGTGATTTTTTATATACTTCCTAGTAGAATTTATTTATATAAATTTATTTATTTAATATAAATTCGACGATTGGATAAATCAGACGATATATTATATAAACATAGAATATTTAATATATGAGGTATTATATTAGCATATTATATAATAATTAGACCAAATTATTGGACGAAATGTAATTTTTAAGTAAATACATGTTTTGCACGAATTTATATGCAATACTTGTATATTTGAACATACATGTAAAGGGTTTTTATTCGGGAGATTTTTTATATACTTCCTAGTAGAATTTATTTTAAATTGCATTTTCGTATTGCTTTACAACGTTAACCAATTGATACACGAACGCAAAAAATTCAAACCGCGTAAAAACAATAAAGCTGTATAGTATCACCTGATAATTAAGATTTTACATAGAATCTTATAGTGCGTCTAATAATTTGGTCAGGGACTACAGATATTAATAATTGGGTTGGAAAGACATGTCTGACACAAACACGTGTAGTGCATGTCATATGAACAATATCCTGAATCCGAATGGCTGAGATTGTACTCAGACGGCTTTGAGGTAAAAGATAATGCTGTAGCCGGCGTAAACTCTTCTTACAGTATGCACGTGTGGGTGTTACAGGTCAAATTTTGATGCTGAAATCCTTACTTTATCATTAGCTTTATAAAATCTCATGTTAAAAAACAACTGTTTCTCAAAGGCAGACATTTTGGGTGATTTCAAAGCAACCATATTGGCTGTCGTCATATTTTATTTTTTTATTTTTATAACTGTCGTTGAACAGCCGACCCAATTTGATGGGTTTACGACTACTAATGATCGACTCCGCAGCCTTTTAATTTTGAAACCAATCTAGAAAACATAGGAAATCCTGGATAAAGTATTGGGAGAAATTTGCCTTCATGGAGGACTTTTTGATGGAGCTAGCCCACATTTGAGTTACATGGAGAGGAAGACCACCAGAACCTCCCACGGTTAGCCTAACGGCAAGGGGACTCTAACCTATGATCCCCTTACCGCTGAGGATATTTCACGCCAGCACTGTCGGCTTACACCGACCACAGTGCTGGCGTGATACAAATTCCGATATTCCGACAAATTCCGATACAAATTCCACCGGATGCGGAATTTGTATCGACTGGGATTCGAACCTGGTTCGCCTCAGTCTGAGGCAAATGCTCTACCCCCTGAGCCATCGCGTCTCTCGCTGTCATCATAAATCTTTACAGACAAAATCAGACCATTCTAAAAATAAATTAAAAGCTTAAATGAAGCCGTGATGTCTCAGATAATAGAGCGTTCACCTTCCAATGTGGTCACCCGGGTTCGAATCCCACCGATAGCAGGACAATACGCGACCGAATCCGCAATCGACTTGCACCAACCTCATATGAATCCGCATCCGGCTTGCACCAACCACAATGCTGACTTGAAATATTCTTAGTGGTAGACGGATCATGGGTTAGAGTCCCTTTTGTGATCAGGCTAACCGTGGGAGGTTCTCGTGGTCTTCCCCTCCATCTATCTATGACATAGCCGAATCAAATGCTTCCATGAGTCTTGATTATTGCTTCTGCGATTTGGTTGATGTTATCGTCATAAAGGTCAATCAATGACTGCAAGACTCCTATTTCTCTCAGATTAGCACTCATTACTGGACACTTAAAGATGTGGCATGGTGCCTGCTGTGTATCTGGGTAGTTTTCACAATTCCTATATACTTTCCTGCCCTCTCTGTCGATCTTCATGCCTCTGTGGTGATCGGTTCTCAGCCTGGCTGTAGTTTTTGTTGTAGCTCTATCTGCATTTATATTACAAATCATGTGTTTCGTTGGAATTGATTTTTCACTTAGTTTAGATATAGCAATTGCATTTGCATCTTGAATTGAGACGTTACAGTCATTAATGTTGAGAATTCTGACTTCCTTGGCTAATTTATCTGCATTTTCATTGCCTGCAATGTCAACGAGTGCTGGTGTCCGCTGAAAAGTACAGGTTCTGCTTAAATCCTGAAGATCATGAAGATTTGAAGTGATTTCTTGGGTGATAGAAGAGTCCTCTTTTAAAATTGCTTGGAGGGTGGCCTTCGAGTCGCAGAAGATAACAAGGCCCTTTGCTTGCTCAGAGGTGGGAAGGGTTTTATACATATTAAGGGCCTCCAAAATTGCCCGTAGCTCACAGGTGAAGTTAGAGGCTAAGGCACCTGCT
This sequence comes from Parasteatoda tepidariorum, assembly GCF_043381705.1. Taxonomy (NCBI): domain Eukaryota; kingdom Metazoa; phylum Arthropoda; class Arachnida; order Araneae; family Theridiidae; genus Parasteatoda; species Parasteatoda tepidariorum. The sequence goes on from NC_092209.1 coordinate 88,519,910, forward strand.
CCAAATTTACCTTGTTGAGGGGAATTACTTAAAGTAGTTAAAAAACACTCCGGAGCCTTCATTTGTGATAGTTTTATCAAAGGAACCATATGTATATGCATGTTCAAAGTTCTCTTTTGGTAACAGTTCAATTGTCCTGAGTCCTTTTTCTTTAATGATGTCATTGTTTTCGTTTTTATTGCATGGCTCCAAGAGGTCAGTGTGGATAGTTGTGTTCAGTGGAAGCCTTTTGTGGAAGATTGGTTCTTGTAGAATAACATATTTGTTGTGCTCAAAGCCTACGATTGCTCTGATATCTCTATTGTATTGCATGGGTGAAGATCTTTTCAGTTATATCTTGGCATTCCATTCTTCGAAGGTGATTCGGGAAATATGTTTAGGTACGCGACTTCGTGCTTTGTTGGTGAACCTTATCATAGTTATTTTCCTTCTCTTTTGAAGATTTTCCAGATCGCAACCTCTGATTATCTTGCCATTGTTGGTGGAAGACACTGCGCCGGTTATTATCCTTGCAACTCTCGCTTGTACGCTTTCCGACTTGTTTAGGGCGGTATCAGAGGCATGCACCCAGATCGGTGAGGCATACTCCATAATTGGTCTAATGAGTGAGGTATATGTGGTCTTTAAGGTTGTGGGAGAAGCTGCCCAGTCAGCGCCGCAAAGACTTCTGATGATTTTTGAGCTCTTTCGGAAACTGTCTTCACATGCTCAGTGAATCTCAATTCGGCATCTAGAGTTATTCCCAGATACTTAGGGTTGGATGTTTTCATGAAACATTATCCTTCAATATATAGTTTTGGATCTATTGCACTCCTGTGCTTTCTATCTGTTGAGAAGACTCAAACGGTGCTTTTTCAGCATTAATCTTTAGCTTTAGATTTTGCGTCCATTTGATGATAAAATTGAGGGACTTCTGAAGAGGCCTTTCTGAGTTGTTGATGTCTCTGCTCGTGTACCAAATCACGATATCATCAGCGTAACAGACCACTTTGGCTTCATTGTCAAGGTTGGGGTGAATGTCATTTATATGTAGCAGGAAGAGTAGAGGACTCAGGACAGAACCCTGCAGAACACCAGCAAAGACATTCGTGTATCTAGACAAACGGCTATTGTATCGCACTCTTATTTTTCTCTTGCTCAGGAAGTCATTTATCCAAATGACTTATTGGATGCGGGAATTGATTCCAGCTAAAAGGTAGAGAGAACTAATCAACAACAAGACAACAAACCCATTCCTCCAGAATCACATGCATGAAAGATATGTTTAGGAGAAAATAATAGGTACCTTTAACACGTTGAATGCCCTGGGGGTTACCAGTGACCGGCATTGAGTTGTTCGTATCGCCACTGGGGTCACCGGTGACCAGTGAAGCCAAGATTATTAGAAACACACAGTTCGAGTAAATTTTTAATGCGTTTAATTTTTTTTTATATTATTATCGTTACTAAACTGGTTTGAAGAAATTAATACAATACATACTGAGAAAATCACTTTGGCCAGACGGGCAAGCCATGTAAAATTAGCGTGGCATTTAACGTGCTAAAAACGTCCAAGAAGTAAATTCAGTGGGTAAATCCTGGACCTATATCCAAGATAACGGGAAAATACGTTACCAAAAACCTCATATTGTAGCTTGGGCAAACTCTAGACAGACCACGACTGCTTGGAAGAACATCTGAATAGAATAGGTATACTTCGGTCAAATATTTGTCAAATCTGTATAGGGAGTGCTGAACAACTTCTTTTGTGACGAGGAACTTGGTGATATAGCCCAATGATATTGGACTGCTAGAACTTTGACCGAAATCTACCCGTCTTTATCTTCCGTTTTCTTCGCTAATCCTTTTCTTGTTCATATTCACTTATATTCTTCTTAATTAGTTTATGATAATTTTGTGCATGGGCTGTATATTTCTGTCTCCATTTCTTGGAGACATTGCTTGATCTCCATGGATAGAAATTACAACTAGCAATATCTAACAACAACAACATAAGTTATTAACTTCGACCTTATCGATTTCTAAGTAAAAAGAAAGTTAATGTATTTTCTCATTTTTCTAAGCACAAACAACTTCAAAATATTTCTAAGTGCAAACCAGGGCTAAAGAGAATAGAAGAGCTAGTTCACTCCGCTCTTAGAGCTGAAGCTACGATTTCCCTCCTCATGACGTCACTCTGTCCACAGATCTCGGAGATCGCAAGCGAAGATACTATGATAACTTTGCATCTTTCTCTTTGTAAAAATAAGTTAGACTTTTTCTGGTTATTAGCTTTCAAACTTTGCGTTATTAACACATTATTTCCGTTCATAAACATAGTTCAAAAAAACCTTCTTGGCCATTATATTAAAAAAAAAATACCATTTTAAACTTATAAAAATACTTTACGAGTTGGTGAAAATGACACTATAAATACTTTATTTTAAAAAGTTCAGTTTTAACTTTAATTATTAAGAAAAATGAGAGCATATATCGAGACTTTTTAATCTACATATTCTTTTATAACAATAAGTTGAGTTAAATTTAGAGTACCTGATTTTAAAATATGCCATTAATTTGTTCATACTTAATCATTAGGAAACATCAACCTTAAACGCTAATTACTGAAACAAAAAAATAATTTAGGCTCATAATGACATTAGAAATTTTACAATTGCTTATAGATATTTAAATTTACGATGATATAATTTGTAGATATTTAAATTTAAGAGAATATAATTTTTAAAAGAATCATAAATATTTAGAATAACTACATTAAAAATATGTTATGAAATTAGGAGAATTTCAACTATATACTATATAATTTATTTATACTTTTTATTTACATTTTAATTTTCTTTGACTTTATAAATTTTTTAATTTTTTTCACCTACTTTTCTTTTTGAAGTAACGAGGTGGTGTCTATTTAGATAATGAATTTTTATAAAAGTTCTTAACGATAGAATAAACGTATTGCTGTTTTATATTAACTGTGTCATTTCGGAATCCATTCTTTACATAGTTGTTCATTTANCTAAAATTAGAGAATCAACAACAAGACAACAAACCCATTCCTCCAGAATCACATATATGTATGTTTAGGAGAAAATAATAGATACCTTTAACACGTTAAATGCCATGGGGGTCACCGGTGGCCGGCACTGAATTGTTCGTATCGCCATGGGGGTCACCGGTGACCAGTGAAGCCAAGATTATTAGAAACACATAGTTCGAGTAAATTTTTAATGCTTTTTATTTTTTTTATATTATTATCGTTATTAAAATGGTTTGAAGAAATTAATGCAATCCATACTGAGAAAATCATTTTGGCCAGACTGGCAAGCCATGTAAAATTAGCGTGGCATTTACCGTGTTAAAAACGACCAAGAAGTGAATTCAGTGGGTAAATCCTGGACCTATATCCAAGATAACGGGAAAATATGTTACGATAAACCCCGTATTGTAGCTGTGGCAAATTCTAGACAGACCACCACTGCTTGGCAGAACGTTTGAATAGAATAGGTATACTTCAGTCAAATATCTGTAAAAAGAATGCTGAACAACTTCTTATGTGACCAGGAATAAGTCTCAGAAACTTGGTGAAATAGCCAAATGATATTGGACTGCTAAAACTTTGATCGAAATCTACCCGTCTTTATCTTACTCTTTCTTCACTAATCCTTTTCCTTGTTTATGTTTACTTATAATCTTCTTAACTAATTTATGATAATTTCGTGCATGGGCTGTATATTTCTGTCTCCATTTCTCCATTGTGAGACATTGCTTGATCTCCATGGATAGAAATTACAGCTAGCAATATCTAACAACAATAACATAAGTTATTAACTTCGACCTTATCGAATTCTAAGTAAAAAGAAAGTTAATGTATTTTCTCTTTTTTCTAAGTACAAACAACTCTAAGATATTTATAAGTGCAAACACCTTCTGAATTTTTCTCAGTCCATTCTTTTCGAAAATATTTCTAAGTCCAAAAAACTTCAAAATATTTCTAATTACGAAAAACTTTCTAAGATTTTTCAAAAGATTAACAAGTTCAGAACTTTTATAACTACAAAGAATTTCAAACATTTTCTAAGTTAAAACAACTTCAAAGTTTTCTAAGTACCAGCAACTTCAAAATATTTCAAAGAACAGACGTTGACGAACAAACGTTTCTAAGAACATTTAGGACGTTGTTTGTAGTAAGAAACATTGTGACGTTGTTTGTATTTAGAAATGTTTTGAAGTAGCTTGTACGTAGAAAAATTAGAAGACGTGTCAGACTTAGAAATACCTTTACTACTACTTGACCTTTAAATATTTTTTCAAGTGCTTTAAACTTTGAAAAACTCCGAAGTTGTTTGTACTTAGAAAAAACCTGAAACTGTTAATCTTTAAATAAAATCTTAGAAAAGTTTTTTGTAATTAGAAATACTTTGAGGTTTCTTCGACTTAGCAATATTTTTAAACTCTTTGGAAAGTTCTTGCGATCTTAGTTGTAACTATTGACACAAAATTTATTCTTGAAATTCAACAATAAAACTGTTTTTAACAAAAAATTTAATTAAAAATTAGAAAATGATGAGATGGGTTGATCATATCTGGACTGAGAAATAGAGTGTAGTCAAAGCTACCAGATTCTATTAAAATCTATTGTGTTTCTGTCTCTATGAGAACACCAAAAAATACGATAATTTTTACCGATGATGATTTTTGGTCAATTTAACAATAAAATATTGTTTTATTACCATGTTGTTTGGTAGCAAAAGTGGAAAAATTCGGTAATTTTACAATCATGGCGTAAAAACCTTTTATAGGTTTACATTAACAGGTTTTTGCTAAGTTAAAATGAACCTTCTTTTGCTGTCTGGGAAGGTTGGTAATTCTATTAGAATTTCTTCCTTTGTGTATACCCTTGTAATTGTTCTCAAGCCAAAGGGGAAAAAAAGAGTCAAACCAATGAATTAGATGGTCAGAATATTTAGCTGTCTAATTACAGTATACGAGTAAAAAATTTAATAGTTAAAAAAATATGCAAAATGAAAAATAAAGCATCTGGTCAGAAAAACAATTCTAGCAGAAAAGAGAAACTATAAAACTTTGAGATATGTGCGTTGGCAGGACAGCACTTCATTAGGGCCTGCTAACACTTGTTGTTGCTAACTTAGTAGCTTGTTTGCTAAGCAAATCGTATAAAATTGTATTGCGATTTTCGGGGGTTGGTAAACGTCAGCGAACAGGGGGATGAGCCTACTTTTAGAAGATAATGACTCTTTTTTCTTGAAAGCAATTAACGAAGCAAGAATAAACAATCTAGAATTTTTAATTGCCTATATTGACTATTTCGCTATTTGACTATTTCGCTTATCGATTTGCGGTTAGTTTCATTCAATTAGGCAAAGAAAAAAAAAAAAGGAACTAGAAAGAAGTCAATATCTCTTTTATGTACTGATAAAAACAGTTTTTGCAATTTTCTGTTTTTCCACAATCTGGAAAATATGGTCCTAATTCTACAATCAAGATGTTTGGACCACCTAATTTTAACTTAATTTCAGCGTACTTCATCCTACCTCTGTCCTGCAGTGGACCGATCGTTAAGACACGGTTCAAAGCAGATCACCGAAGTCAAGCAACACTGGCTGCTGTCAGTGTGCGGGTGGGTGACGACTTGGATCAGACTGCGTAGGGATCGAGGGTGTGCGGTATCAGCTTTCGTTCAACTGTTCTACCGTAAAGTGCTCGACTTCGCTTGCAGGTCGTCGGGCTACCGAAGCGGGGGTGCCATCCCCTTGCCCATTTTGCAGCTCTAGTGCGACGTAAATAAACTACAACAACAACGGCGCGACAAGAGAGCTAAGTTAAAGAAAATGAAACGTTCCTACACACAAAACTTATAAAAAAATTTAAATGAAGTCGAGGACCTAATTACAATAAAATCATAAAAATGAACAGTAATTATTTTTGGGACATTTAAAAAAAAAAGATCCTAAAGTAAATTTCTTTTTCTTTTCTACAAAATAAAAATAATAATTTTTAATATATTTTATTCCCATTGTTCAGTAGCACTTTTTTCAATTTCAAATAGTTTGAGCAAATAGTTTTCAACATGAAAACTTCTGATATCCCACTAAGTTTGCACGAATATTTCGATTAAAAAATAGTTTCGCAACGAACGAAACGGAATTACATATCGTGCGTAAATATGTTTGCATTTTTTTTTTAATCTCATGCGAAATTCTTCCCATCTGGGATTTCAAAATTGAATATAGCTTGAAGAACAATGATAGACATGACAACTTATAATCAACCTTGTTATGAGGAATATTTATTTATTGCTTTTCGGAGAAATCAATAAGGAAGTGATTGAATTCGGTAGCACGAAGTAAATACAGAATTTTTGTATAAAATGACGTAAGCTTTTGGTGAACCTTATCAGGATCTACACAATCCATCAAGTTGTTTTAAGTGATTTCATACTTTTTGCATTTCAATAACCATGAAAATAACGGTAAGTATGTTTCCTACGGCTTTCTTGACTACACTAACGTCCAAATTTTGAGGGTAAGGTGTCCTAATCCTTTGGAAAATGGTGTGTTTATTCAGAAGAAGTACGTCTCTAAAAGTCAAAATTATCATCCGCTCTAGCTAAAGCATATTTAAAGTTAGCTTCTCCAGCCATTATGTTCGAGATCTGGTTGCTATCTCTAGATTTTATTTCACTCAGCAAAAACCTTTTAAGGTAAACCTTAAGCGGTTTGTTATGCGCCTTACCTGTAGGCCCTCTAACCTTAAGACAAGATCTGTGACAATCTGCTCCATTCTAAGCACATTACCCTAAGCACAGTTTCAAAAGTTCGCCAAAATTGGTGAAAATAATTCATGACTGGAATAAAAGCATCTGAGCTAGGTGTAAACTTTCTCAATAATTGGTGTTTAGATTTAACTACAACCTTTATAGTGTTGTTGTTGTTGTTCATTTACATCGCACTGGAGCTGCACAATAGGCTATTGGCGACGGTCTGGGAAACATCCCTGAGGATGATCCGAAGGCATGCCATCACAATTTTGATCCTCTGCACAGAGTATGGCACCCCCGCTTCGGTAGCCCGACGACCTGCGCGCGAAGTCGAGCACTTTANTCCACTTACTTAGTAAAAGGATGGGAATAAGGCTGACTCGAGGAAAAATCGTTCATGTATCATGTGACTATCTTTGCAACACGTGACCGCAGCCTGTGATGCTTGACTTCGGTGATCTGCTGGGAACCGTATCTTAACGATCAGTCCACTGCGGGATCCTTTATAGTGTAAATGAACGTTCGATTCGGTATTAGTATTTCTTTTTAGTTTTTAAGAACCAAATTCGGCGAAGTATTACATTACAGTTACCAACAGTGCACGATTATTTTAAAACAGTAACTATCTTCAAGAATGTTTGAGAAATATCGTAGTTAACCATTTTCTATATACAGTCTCTGGCAAATTATTGGACGCACTATAAGATTCTTTGCAAAATCTTAATTATCAGATGATACCATACAGCTTTATTGTTTTTACGCGACTGAAACCGATTTGCACTTGTTTACATTCGTGTATCAAGGGTTAAATTAGACGATATATAACATAAATTCGACGACTGGATAAATTCGAAGATATACTTTATAAATATAGAATATTTATTATATCAGGTATTATATTAGTATATTATAATAATTAGAGCAAACTATTGGACGCACACTAGTGCTTTAATAATGACATGCTTTGCACGAGTTCATATGCTATACTTTTATATGTAAACATACATGTAATGGGTATTTATTCAGGAGATATTTCATATACTTCCTATTTGTATTTATTTTTAACGTATTGCATTACAATGTTAATCATTGGATACACAAACATAAACAAGTGAAAACCGGAATCAGTCGGGTAAAAACAATAAAGCTGTATAATGTCACCTTATGATTAAGATTTTACATAGAATCTTATAGTGCGTCGAATAATTTGGCCACGGACTGTATATCAATAGCTGCGTTTCATTAGAATTATTGAAGGATGTTATAGAATGAGCATAGAAAGTAACTGAAAGTTGGTTTTAGTATCAAATAAAGTTGTTTTTAGTACGTCATTTGTTTCACATTTAATGCATTATTTATTTAGATTGATTCTATCACAAATGAACGTTGTGTATTTGCTTCATTTTCAGGTATTTATTCTGTCGGCTATGTTGATGATGGCACATGGACTTCCCCAAGTAAACAATAGGGATGTTAATGGATATAATCGTGATGCAGGGCCGACCTCGAATAGAGCAGGAAGTGGAGGTAATACAGGAATGGGAGGTAATACAGGAGGTACTGTAGGATTTGGTTTTGGAGTGAATGGTGGAATCGGAGGTGGAACTGGAACTCAAGCTGGGGCAGGGAAGTGACTTGTTATGTAAAAATACTACAATTCAGTCTGTAGTGTTTTAATACTTCAGAAAGACATGCAATGATTTTTGTCAAGCAATTAAACATTTTAAAATAAAAAGGTGATTAAATATGTTTTATGTATACTGTTTTTTACATCTTTTTCCCTCTATATATGCACATAAAACTGAAAATTCTCATATATATATATATATATATATATATATATATATATAT
>NC_092209.1:88531497-88550599 GCF_043381705.1 Parasteatoda tepidariorum
GTGCACATGAAAAGTTGCGCTCCTTGGTTATATGTTAGGGAAAATCTTGCAAAGTAAAATCCGTAAAATGTCTTAATTTAGGGAAAGAGGGAAATCTTAGTAGTTGCTATTGGTTTATGAAATGGATCGAACGTTTCCCACACAAGAGCATATATATATATATATATATATATATATAGGAATTTGTGCCGCCTTAAAATGTTGCAGAAAATTATATTTGGATACTGAATACTGGTCTGTCATTGTAGTGGAGTGGAAGTAAATTTGCATATCAGAGTAAAGACAAACGCATAAAATTAAGGCCGAAAAAGAAGTAAATTGACTATCAAAGTAAATTACAAAACCAATAAATAAGTGCCATAAAAATAGAATTTGAAATTATTGAAGGAACGTGATTGCTCAAGAGGTACGGTAGTAGAAAACAAGGTGTAACGCAGTAACCCTATAGGTTCAATGGTCAAACTACGTGATGTTGACAGTGAACAAGTTGGCGCCACTAGAATTTAGAAATAGGAGGGAAAAAATACAAATGAAACATAAATTAAAATAAATGACAAATAGTATTCAGTAAATAAAAGATGAAATGTTTAAAAAAATATATATATATAGACACTTCCAATAACAACATGCCAATAAGGAGATAATAAAAGGTACTAATATTTGGTCTACGGTAAGAACCTACCCCCCCCCCCCNAACCCCCCCCCCCCCCCGCCAAAAAGTCTGAGGAGTAACAAGAGCAGGAATAGCACGTTTCAAAGAGGGTAGCTTTTCTTTCATCTGGGTTTAACACAAGAAACCAGAGAAAAAGATTGCTTTTATCTAACTGACACCAGCCAAAAACTGTCCTAAACAGTTACCCTACTTACTACACTTGAAATAGTTATTAATCCACCACGGGTCCAGATGAATGGCTAGGGGTGTTCTTACTCTAGACAAACTATACTACATGCAGGCGTAATTGAAAAAAAAATCAACACGCAGATGAAATGAAGATAAATGCTGTACTCGTATTTTCTTTAATTCTGCCTTAAATGTTTTTCTATTCCTCTCGGTTCGAGACCCAGCGAGGGCTGTTAGATACGAATTCCTCATCCGGCTTGCACAAACCACAGTGGTGACGTAAAATATCCTCAATGGTAGACGAATCATGGCTTAAAGTCCCTTTGCCAGCAGTTTATCCGTGGGATGTTCTAGTGGTTTTCTTCTCCGTGTAACGCAAACGCTGGTTAGTTTTATGAAAAAGTCCTCCACGAAGACCCATTTCTCTCAATATTCATCCATATTCATCCAGGAGTTCCTTTATTTTTTGGATTCGGTTCGCAATGACAAGGCAATGGAGTTGAACATTAGTTGTCGTAAACCCAAAAAATTTGTCTGCTGCTCAACGACTGTTAGATTATGGTAAATTTTTTTTACGTCACACACATTATTTTTTCACAAACGAAAATTTCTTTTAGACATAAATTGACACAACAAACAGATCGGTGAACATGAAGTTAGGAGAATATAATTTTGACAAGATAATTTGACCAATTTATACATATACATATGTATAAATTGGACATTTATACTTGGATTTATATCTGGATTTGCAAATATTATAAAAAAGTATAAGAGAAAGATATAAAGGGAGTTAAGGAGATATGTACAACACTCATTTGCCGGAACTAACACCCAGGAAGGTATTAAATGAAAGGATCTTAGCATAAACGAAACATTCAAAAGCATAAAGAGGCAGATATAAGGGACATTTAAGTTACTGAAAAGAGACTGAGAAACATCACGAAAAAATGACTGAAATCCACTTTTGAGAAGAAACAAATAGGAACACCAGAGCCGATGTTGGAAAACAAAGGGGGCATAATTAAAAAAAAATCGTTGAATGAGAAGTAACTTGGTCAAGCCTGCAGACAAGCAGACATCCAGTTGAAATTTAAGAATTAGAAAGTATGAAAAACAGACAATTGGGATAGGTTTAAAAGTCTCAAAAATAAATGAAGAAAAGAAAGAATTAACGATTGCAGTCTAAGATTTTGTATAGAAAAAAAAATACCTTTCAATGACGCACCATTTTGTTTGAAAAAAATACTTTTCTTATTCACCAGAAATTTAATATCAGGCAACGACCTCTGAATTTAAAGAACAGCTAATAGAAAGTTGAAACCCAAAAGAGAAAGGAAATTTTGCGAGACAAAAAATAATATTCATTAAATTTACATGTAGATTATGAAAAAAAACCGCTTTAACATTTCGCATAGAATAAATTAAAACTGTTATAAAATTAAGGGTAACTAAAGATTCAAAATAAAAATAAAAAAATGGAAAGATTCAAATTAATGTGTGATTGTAACATTACTCTAAAAGTGTAACTATGACAGTATGTATGTAAGAAAAGGGTGAATATCTTCATAAATTCTGATCTAATGATCAGATTCTTATTGTATTAGGACTCTATCTTACTGGCTCTAATCAAGCACCCAGAGAGCAAAATAAGATTTACTTTAACTCAGCAAAAACCTCTTAATGTTAAATGGTTTGTGATGCGGCTCACGTGTAAACCTTCTAAACCTTCAAACGAGATCTGTACCAATCCTCTCTATTCTAACCACATCACCTTGATAAAAAACCTTGGAAAACAACATTCTACATAAAAACCTTAAATCGAGGTTGACTTAGGGTTTTCAAACGTGAACAAATCCTTTAATAAAGCTAGACTCAAGGAGAAAATAATTTTAAATCTAGGTCATTACAAGGTTTCTTTTCGGAACATCTTGTATACTCAGCTGAAATCCACCTTGTCATGAAATTTTAATAGACATTGCAATTTGATCCTATCGCCAGTGTGACGTCAGCTAAAACGTCACGATGGACCTAAGCAACCATTTTATCTAAGTGACAATACTTAAAAAAATTTTTTTTTTAATCCTTTTAGGATGAAATGTTTGAAATTGCAATATTTTTGCTTTATTGAAAAAAGGTTTTTATTAGAAACATTTTCGTGACACTAAAAAGAAAATTCCGAAACAAGGTTGCCGTAAAGGTTACATGCTTTCTGGGTAATATCTCAACTGGAACATTGACTCGTTTTTTTTCTTCTACGAAATGCGCATTTCCATTAATAGGCTTTATGCGCGTAGTTAGTTGTGTATTGTGAGGCGCGTAGTTGGTGCGTAATATGAACGAAAAAAAAAAGAAAGTTGGCGAATCATATTGTTACCGATTAAACGTTCAATCAACATAATCTTAAGTGTTCCTTAGTAACTGTTGAATGTCATTAAAAATTTTACTTCTGTTTTAGCACTTTTTGCTAAGAATTTTAGGGCCAGATTTATCTTTTCTCAAGACGACGTCGAATGATTGTCATGCAGTTTTTTTTAAAGGAAAACTCATTTGAAGATCAAGGGGGGGGGGAACAGTTTATGTACCTGAAAGCTGATTCTGAGGAAGAAAAAAAAATTGAAATGTTTTAGGGGCAAGCATACCATTGAAATTATAAAAATATAAGTATGGACGGATGTAACTTAATACGCGTGATATCAAAACTGTCTCGTGTATTTATTTACATTTTTGATGCTAGAAAAAAATAAAATTTGAAAGTCGGGCATGACAGGAATCGTTTCTTTTCTTCTTCTTTTTCTTCTTCTCAAAACTCTTTATCAAAATATACTTCCACACTAGTATTCCCTTCCTCTACTTCACCATTCTCTTCTCTGTTCTCCACGCGTGTACAGAGATAGTTTTTACCCTGCGTAACTCATCTTCCCTATGTAATAACTCTCGGGTAGGACTGATTTCAAACGTTATTGATTTGTTAAAAGCTAGCAATCGTTAAACTGCAACAGATAGCTATTCAATCATCTGGCATCATCGCTTTGGCATTATCGCTCTGAAAAATATACATAATCCGCTCTTTCAGTTAATCTTCATTTTTTTGTTGACATTTATATTCGGGAAAAAATTATCTTCAAATCTTCCACATTTTGGTAGCAATTGTGTGTCTGGTTCTATCAGAGCACCAAAAAGGTATGTGACTCTTACCGAATTGCTTCGGTTATGATTTTGGTAAAATTAACAATAAAATAGGGGACTTAGGAACAGTTTGAAAACAGATATTTTTAATTTTACTTCATTCAGTGCCTGCCATTGGAAAAAAAATTACTTCGATAGAGATTATAATAGAGATGTATGTGATGTATTGCTTACCATTTAAAGAATCTATAAGCACTTTAAAATTAAAAATAGTTTAATTTGTGGGAGTAATAATTTTTTTACACCCTTTTAAAGTATTCCTTTCTAAGTAGGCACAACACCATGTTGTACGGCACAACACCATGTTGTACTTTGGGGTACAGGGTATTCTTGGTACTAATCTTGGTACTAAAGTATTGTACTTGGTGTACAATATCTTGGTACTAAATGAAAATTAAACAAAATATTGAAAATAAATCTTAGTTATAAATATTTAAAAAAAATGGCTTCTTTATCTAGTCCATGGAGATGTCATATGCAATGTAATTCACAGGGTAATTGATTGCTTTTGACGCGATGAAGATAATGTCATTGATGGTGAAGGCAATTTACATATGATTTCTCCGTCATCTATTTCATATAAAGTCTCATTTCTTAAAAGAAAAGTGCTCTTACCCTTTTTATAAGGTACTGGATTCGTCTTAAGGTACAACTGCAATTGGGTACTTGCATTTCAAGAAGAAGAAGAAGACCTCCCATGACCACGCACGTGACCTATGGCGATGACCTAAATACGCACGTGACGCAGCGCCAGATAATCTTCATCAACAAAATTTCGTATTAAAGTTGAGTTAAGTTTCTCTACATAAGCTAGAATGCTAATTAACGATAAGTTAATTAAATACCGAGTCGCAACGTAAATTTTTCCAATGTGAGGAAGCGTTTTTTTGTGAGTTACGGTTTTTGAAAAGATTCTTACATGCGTATTTTTTTGATATTTCGTAGTAATACTAACAGTCCATAACGCTTGTAGCACACATTTCTGGAAAGAATACTAAGGAACAGTTTGATTTTAAAAAAATGCCATACTTCTAATATTTATTTGGAATCATTTTCTTTAAAAACTTAAAAATTCAAAACCGAGTGTGCTGAGGTTGCTTAAGTTATTAAATGATAGGAGAAGAGTTACCGAAAGCAATTAAAATATTTTTAATTCCCTTTATCTAATAAAGGAAAATTTAATGATGTAACAAAGTAAAATTTCTTGAAAATTTCTTTATGGGTTTTTACGTTGCTAAATATAATGATCCTTACTAAATATTACTAAAAATATAATGCTCTTTAAAATGATCAAATTTCTCAAAAGAAAAAAAAATGTTTAAAACAGTAAAAAAAATTATATTTGCCATTTGCTTTGCATTTTTTGTTATTAACATAGTCTTTAAAAGTAATATATCAAATACTATTGGTAATTTTGTGTTAATTTGCACAAATACTTGATTTTTATATATCTGATGTTTTTTATTTTATTTTTTTCATTTTATAAAATTCAAAGGTTATATAAACTCAAAGAATCAATTTTAGGATGATGTAAACTTTGAAATGGTGTGAACTCAGAGTTTATTTAAATTTAGTTATGTAACTGTGAGATAGTGTAAATTCAGATGTAAACTTAGAGATGATATAAACTATTACTGAATTTTTTGAATTTCCGCATCTCAATTTTTACATATTGCTTTTCTGAAAATTTAAAAGATTAAGCACTCTTTTTTTGAAAAAATTATTATGAAACTTTTATTGTACTTCTAGTGCATAGAAAAGCACAAATAAATTTTTTTTAAACACTAAACATACCAACACTTAATATATACTATTTCTACCATTGCCAGTCAAATGACCGGACTAATAAAAATTCTAAAATTTTCATTCAAAGTTCTCGGTGAATGTATAAAATAGACCTTAAGTGTGAGAGTAATTTTGACTAAATTAACAACATACTTGATTACAAATCTATTTAAAATTTTATTAAAATTTAAATTTAAATTTAATTAAAATCTAAAATTTTACCTTTTAAAGTTCCCGGTAAATGTTTAAAATTGGTCTTGCGTGTGAGGATAATTTTAGCTAAACTAATGGAATGATAGCTTATAAAAGTATTTAAAAATTTTACTTAAACTTTCATATCTCTAAAATTTCCACTTTAAAGGTTTCCCGGTCAATGTTTAAAATTTCCCTTAAGTCTGAATGTATTTTTGACAAAACTTGAGAATCATTTTTTCAAAAATTTGTCAATAAGTTATGAAATTGCCCTCGAGCCATTTAGAATTAACACCATTTTTTCCTGTTTACTTGACCGGAAATGTTAACAATTATTCTAGTACATTTGATAAAACGAATACAATTCATTTGTTAAAAAGTTTCCTGTTTTCATTCTTACTATACATTCCTGGAAGAGAACTAAAAGAAATAATGGTTATAGCGTGATATTTAGTGGCAGTAAGCATATTGACTTCAAATGTTTTAAAATCGTGTGAAAAGGCAAAAGGGAAAAAAAAACAACCTTAATTTCATGATACAAAATATTTGTTAATACGTGCAAAATATCACGCAATGCATATGGGAATTAATGGTATATATACGCGTCAGGTTTCTATGCTATTTTATCGATTTTGATAATTAGCTAATATTGCAAGATATTTTTCCTTCTGTAAAAGAGCTTCAACATGAAAACATTTGTAAGTATTTACATCTATATTGGTTATTTTGCATTGGTTATATTTATTATTACTTATTAAAGCACAATAGTTTTGAAAATGCATTTAATTTTCTCATTTGGTGTATAAATAATATGCTTTAATTGCTATTTTAAAAACCATAAAATATGTAACACTATTAATCAAGTCAAAAATATTGATTGTCTCATCAAAAATTTTTGTGGTTTCAGTGCGATTCATGAGAGTCCAGCATCATTTGATGGTCACCATCATCCAACATCAAACCATTATGCGTTCATGGTTTATGATATGTGGACAAACTTCCATCATTCCATGATGGAAAATGTTACTTTAATACACTATGATGGTTAACCATCAGAAGAATTTGACCAACCATCTATGATGATCCGTGATGGTCCATGAGGTCTCTCAGGAATAAACCATCAATACAATTTGTTTTTTTTTTTATGTTGTCCCATCATACATCTTGTCCAAATTCCTACATTAGGGTGATAGTGGTTCATGATTGCTCCAACATTTGATTCCTAAGAAACTATGATGGAAATTTCTGATGGCTCAACAAACCATTAAAACAAATTTGACCATCATAAATAAGTTAGAATTCCTACATTGCGATGATGGTCACTACTGTAACAATTTGGACGAAACTGCCATAAAAGCGTAAAACTTCGTTTGACCATAATAATTGCTTGCATGATTTGGAAAGCAATCGTAACTTGTATTAACTTCAACGGATACACTTGATCATTCTAGCTAATTGGAAAGAGTTTCGAATTTAGATTGATGGTAAATAAATTTTGGTGATAAATCTACTTTCAAATTTTAGTAACTGATTGAAACTTATATTGTCATTCAACACAAGTTAGCATTTGACTACACTAATTAGCTGTAATATTTTAATAAACATTTTTGGCAATTACAATGCGTTTGGAAATAATAAACTATTAAAACTTACGGTGTCATCAGAAAAAAGTGCTTCAATATATATTTAAATACTCTAGCTAGTAAATATATGGTCGGAATTTCCATTTCAAATTATGTACGAAAACGAATTAAAAGCGAGTGAAACAATTCCCAAGATTTTTTAAACTATTTAAAAAAAAATTTCTTGGTAAATTGTTAAACTTTAGTATTGTGCTTAATTACAAATAAAGAAAATATTTGTAATTATCAAATTATGGTAAAAATTGGTTATTTTTGATGATTGTAACAAAATACACAACACGGATGCTTGGCATATTCTCATTATAACGTGTAAGTTTCTACAATTTATCGATTGTATTCTGAAATGAAAAACGATTGTTTCCTTGAAAAAAATTTAACCGCATTGCATTAAAAAATTTAAATCTAACCTTAATTTGACTGATTGACTGATTGATAATTCGACTGACCAAGAGAACCATCCAAAATTTGGAATTTCAAATATATCAGTTTTATATCAAACTGTTTCTTACTATCGCGTCTAAATAAAAATTTTACAAGATTCTAGAAGTAGCTACGAAATGAATATAAATCATTGTATTTTTAACTAAATTTACTTTCGTGAATAATTTGAAAAACGTTACTTATCATTATAATGCCTGCAATTATAAAAATATATTTTAAATGTAAGGATCGTAACTTAACTTTATTCTTCAAAGCATTCCTTGTTCAGAGTTATTAATTCTCTTTATGATTTGAATTTTGAGTAATAAAAAATGATTAATGTTTTAAAAATATTTTATTTTGAAGCAAAGATTGAAGGAAACATTTTAAATAGTTCAGAAAATTCCTATCTCACATCGTCAATGCTTTTCTGCAACTAATTTTTTCTTTCTTTTTTTTTGATTTACAAGACTTTTCCGTCTATTGATTGAGTTATCACTAGAGCCTGGATCTTGATGACCTAAAAAAATTCAACTAATGCCCTTAAAAAGTGCAAAAAATGCCCTTAAGAAGGGCAAAAATTGCCCTTAAAAATGCAAACATTGCACAAAAAATGCCTTAAATAAAGTAAAAATATTGAATTAAAAAAATGTTTTGCTCTTTAAAATTATTATGAGTCATTTAAAAGATATAAAGCGCTGCAATACTTGTTCTATGTTCATTAAAGTTTGAAAAATATGTTTTATATCCTAAAATAACAAAAAAAAGGAAAATATATTGACACCAAAATATTTTTATTTTGTATAGAAACTTTAATGGATATAACAACTTGAAAAAGACGGACGTACTTGAAAAAGACGGTCTTACTTACTGACAATTCTTCTTCTATTTGAAAAGATGTTGCTTTACCTGTTAATATCCTAGAGATTTTCTTCATTGTTTGGAAGCCAGTGTAATAATGAAAATTGATAAAAAATAATAAAAATTGGAAAAAATTACCAAAAATCTCTAAAAAATGCAAAACACGCCCCAAAATTTCAAGAAAAATGCCCTGTAAGTCTTAAAAAATGCTCTAAAAGACAAAAAATGTCCAAAAATGCAAAAAAATGCAAATGCCATCAAAATCCGGGCCTTAGTTATCACTAATTACTTATATAAAGTTTCTCAATATTCAATTGTTTCGAAATTTAATGTAAATGTTGCACAATGTGCCAGATCATTCTGAATAACTTTTGATTTAACAATCGGATCTTCACGCTCTTAGACTTATTTTTAATGGTTCGAGTGGGTGACCTCAAATATGCTAATTGATTGATGCAGACGATAAATTAAGTTATGAAATCAGACACGAAAACGTACTTTCTCTTCATAAACATACTTTTTTTCTTTAACGGTGTGAGATTGACTAAAATATATGGAGATGGCCGCAGTCTGAGAAATATGGTCTTCATAGTTTGACCAAGAGAACCATTCAAAATTTGGAGTCCTATTGATAATTTTACTTTTTGCGTATCTCGCCATACCTCTAGAACTTTTGAAGTAAATTGAAAATGTTTTGGACACAATTATGAAATTCGTTTAACCAAAGAAAATTGCATAGTAAGTATTTCTTTATTTATTATTTCATTAAATAATAATAGAAAATTTTTTGCATTGTAAAGTATACAAATTTTACATCATCTTAATGTATATAATTTTACCTGATAACGTATGTCCCTATCACAATAAGGTAAACTGGATATTCGTTGTTTTTAGCTTATTCGTTGTACTGATAATTTCGAATAATTACAAATATCAAACCAGTTTGATTGTCTTGTTATAAGAGTGGCGATGATTACAAGCACCTTAAAGTTATGGCAACCATTTCGGTTTCAAACACGGTTTAACGTTTTTAATTCATACATTTTTTAGTCAAATTTCTACTGTTTTTTTCTTGCTCAAGAATTATTTCATTAAAAAGCACTTCTTTATTTTCTTTTCTTGACTAGGAAACTGTAGATAGATAATAAGGGTTCGAATGATGGAATAACCTGCAGACATTATCAAAGTGTTTCCCACATTTTATGAGTGCAGACTCTTTTAAAATGCTAGAAAATGTTTTTAAGAATTAACTTGATTGCATGTTTTCTAATCACTGTATATCGTAAACAATTCAGATATATCGTAAACAATTCAGATATATCGTAAACAAATCTATGTAAGTTAAAAAATTTTTTTAGGAAATCTGTTCTAAGAAAAGAAAGTTTTGTTGAAAAGACGAAATTGTTTTAAGTTTCAGACTTTTTCATTTACCATGTACATTCGAAAGCATTAGCACTTCTGCAATAACTAATGAAACCTTACAGTTGCATTTTACAGACGTATTTTTTGAAGATCTAAGCAATAGAACAACATTCTAAAAACGTTTCAAGCAATTCTATAGTCATCTGTTAGAACTGAAACTTGGATTAAAATCTAAAAAATCGACGTTTGTACATTCAAACGTGTTGATGCTCTTATGAACCATGTAATTTTTCATCGACGTTACATGTACAGTGCACAAAAAAAAGAACTACCCTGAATAACTTTTTATCAAATGATCGGATCTTCACGTTCTAGGACCCAAACTTAATGGTTCGAGGGGATGGACGGAAATATGCTAATGATTTAGTGCAGACGATATTTTAAGTTACCGAATAAAACACAAAACGTGCTTTCTCCAAACAAACATGTCTTTTTTTCGACGCATTTGGATTTCTTATCCTTTAAATAGGGGGTCAGAAATCGAAATGAGTTGAAAAAGTTTGAGTCTATTAAGTTTGAGTCCGTGAAGATTCGATCACTTAAACAAAAGTTATTCAGTGTGGTCCGCACAATGTGGCTCAATTGGCGCACTGCACATTTGAAAAGTTGCTGCTTTGCTATTTTGTTCTCGTTACTGCAAATCAAAGTTTAAAGTAATTTCAATATCAAAAAACAACGTGATTAGGAAAAAAGGCTAGAACAAAGTAAGAGGCATCTTGCGGTTTGTTATGCTGTTTTAATGCTTGGTGTATTTTCAGATCCTACTTTTGTGTGCTGCACTTATTTTACTGACCCATGGAGCACCTCAAGGTAAATCTCAAAGCCAAGGTAAAGGTCAAGGCAGTGGTCAAGCTGGAGCTGGTGCTGGAGGTGGAGCACAAGCTCAAGCGGGAATGGGATTTGGAGTGGGTGGAGGCATTGGAATGGGTGCCGGAGGTAGTGGTGGATCTGGAATGGGAGCTGGTGGTGGAAAATAACAATGTTTCACCATGGACCTGGAAGAACTTGTTTTAAGCTTAAAACTCGAAATTATATCTATTTAGAGCTTTATGTCTCATTTATTCTGAACCTACAAAAATGATAATAAAATATTTTTGCGTTTAAAAAGGTGCATATTTTATACAGATTCAATTCGGAAAATCAAGTATGGTGAAGTTGTTTTAACAAATTAAATTTAATAACTAATCAAATTTAATAATAATAGGAATCTAACAAATTTAATTAAAATGCGAATATAATTTATCAAATTTAATAATTAAACCTAAGTGTAATATTTGCTAAAAAATAAAATTACGTTTTTTTGTTGAACAAATAGATTAAGTTGTCATTGCCACCACACAAATGTATAAAATTATTTTAACCAGATTGTTCATAATAATCACAAAACATGCAACTCGTTCTAACATCACAATTACAGAGCAAATGTCACCTGTAACAACATTATTACAAGTCAAAATCTTTTCTGCTTTTCAGATTTATACATCGTCGTTTAAATTTCATAAAGTACAAAATTTAAAAAAGACATAACATTGGCAATTTTCTGTCATCTCATTTTATCTATCGATATTGCATATCCACTTATGGTAAATATTTATGCCTGTAAGGTAATATATGTTGTTATTGCTGTTGTTGTTAGGTTGTGAGTCAGCAATTTTGATAATAACAATGAAATTTAACCCCACCACAAAATTTATAAGCTACAAATCGTTTGTGGTTGCCCCCGATTGCGTGATGGACGCTACAGGACGCTTTGGGCTTGAACATTGTGAGGTCCACCCATAAGGTCAGCAGAGGGGAAGATAAGGATTGACAGATTTGAGACATACGATAAATTCTAACCTTAAACAATGCATTTTTAAAAAACTTTTTCGGTCAAATTTAATCCCCCGCATGTATATAGTTGAGGCAATCAAAAATCAATCCAAGCAGCAATACATTATATATCTTAACGATTTTTTGTTATTGAGAAAAAAAATGATTTACTTAAAACGAAATATTATTAGAATTATTAAGAATAAAGAATGCATATTGGTATCAATATGACTCTATTGTGTTCATTAAGAAATAAACACAAATTGACAACTTGGCATAACGACCATGGAAATGATATCCAAAAGTATTTCTTATTAATTTCCTGCCATTCATTTTTCTTCATCTTCCTAAATATCATTAGGACTGAACAGACTTTAAGAAAATACAAAAATACTCATGTACAAATTGTGTTAGAAAAGGAATTGTTTTTGCATTAACCAATGCAAGTGATCGAAATTAAGTTTGCTAAAAGGTACGTATCTTTTCATATTGGGTTTAATAGCAGAAAAAAGAAGTAATCATTCGGAGGTGGTTTTCTTATGTAATATTACCTTAAAATATTTATGAAATTGAGATTAATTTATTAAAAAAAGTTCATTTAGAATATTAACTAAAATTAATGTGATTAAGAATTTTTTTTTCTTTATGGGAAGGTTGTGATTCCTTAAATTTTACCTTCTTCAAGGAATTGACCATAAACTTGAACTCTTGTGTTTAAAAAAAGTGAATTTTCAACCATGCTAACCACAAATAAACACGATAGAAAATGATCAAATGAAGAAATGCATAGTGCACAAGATGAAATAACACCTCAGTCAATGAGACCTCAGCGTGTTCAATAACACCTCGCTTCTCTTCTCGACCTCATTCCATCCTTTACTGTTTGTCTCTTGAATTGATGTAAACAAAGCCCCTTTTTGCTTATCAGCTGATTTCTGCACAAATTATAGGTAAGACATTACCTTTCCATTGGCATCGAAAAGTAGATTAAGTTAGTGAGAAATAAAATTCTCTCGGTCTTAAGTGTAGTTTTGAAATAGGCTGATCACTCTTTAGTTCCAATTTTGCTAGCTTCCTTATAGACTGGGGAGATCTATCTATAAGAATTTTAAGTTGAACAGAAGGCAACCAACCTGAATAATTTTCGACAGGAATACTATGAAATCCTGAAGTAAATTTCATGAAAAAATGACAAAATTATGCCATGTTGAGGCCCAACTACTACTAAACTTGACCAATTAGTTCGAAATACTTTAAAAACAAAATGCCCCAACTAATAGAAAAATATTTTTTTCAAAATTTCTGTGCTTTTTAAAAAAAATAAAATATTTTTTTTGTTGCTTTTTTTTTCTCTTTTTACTAACTGCCTTGCCTTACAACTACCAATAAATGCCCCTTTAAGGGGGAAATGCTGGTGTGTGCTTGTGCTCCCATCCACAGAACACTAAAATACAACTACAGAGATGAAATTTGAAGTTTGAAAGCGCCTTTTTTATTCCTGAAATTAAAACGAGTTAATTTTTTAAAATTCCAGATTGAAAAAACATGTTATTTTTTCACAGTTATTAATTCTCTACCTTAAAGTCGAATTTTAAATTATTTAATTTCTTCGTACTCACTGTATTTTTTTTTCAACACACATTCGTAATTTCGAGTTTCTAAGTCTTCAAAAGTTTGCACTTCTAAACAAAATGTAAAGCACCCAAAACAGCGGTGGAAATATGAAAGTAAACATAGAAAATAGGAAGGCTTAAAAAAGCTGTGATTTTATTTCATATTAGTTTTTATTGTATACGTCATATAAAAACTGCGTGATAATAAGTAAGATTTAAAAATAACTTTGAATTCGTAGAAAATAAAGAACGGCGCAAAATTTGAAATATATATATTAGTGATTTGTGTAGCAAGGGAGGAAGAAAAACAATAATTAATTTAAGAATTAAACTTAACAAATTTAATAAGGAAGGAAAATAAGTATAACAGCAACATACATCAAGGAGAGCTGCCTACACGCAGCGTTGCTGAACAAAGACTGATGACTAAAATTAAATTGTTCTAAGGAAAAGAATAAGTTAATTTAATATTTCGGGACTTTTCCCGTTCAGACACTCTGGCACCGTTCAACCAGGAAGTTGGTGGTTTCGAGGATGATAGGCAAAAACGACTACTGGTCGAAATCACAAGCTTTTAAATGAAATATATATATATATATTTCATTTAAAAGCTTGTGATTTCGACCAGTTGAGACATCTTATATAAAATAATTTTATTTTACAGGATTGGTTGAAACTAAAGAAGTATTGAAAGACACTTGTCTCGGAGTGCAATAGAAATATGAAGATAATAGCAGTGAGCAGAAACTTCATTTTTTTTTTTTTTGTGTTTTACATTTTAAAGTAGAGGGTTCATATAGCATAAACTATTTAGAGCACACAGCAGGTCGTAATTTTAATAAATAAATAGAATGGCGAACACTGTCAAAATACTTTTATATTACGAAAAGTATATTTTTATTTTTTATTTCATAACGGTCACCGAACTGCCGATCCAATTTTGGGAATAATGTTCAACCGTAGCCTTGTCATTTTGAACGCAATTCAGAAGACAAGGGAATTCCTGGATCAAATATTGGGAGAAGTTTGCCTTAGTGGAGAACTTTTTGATAAAACTTACTCGCATTTGCGTCACATGGAGAGGAAAACCTCGAAAAACTCCAATGTTTAGACTGACGGCAAAGGGACTCTAACCCATGATACGCCTACCACTGCGGATATTTTGCATCAGCTCTGTGATCAGTGCAAGCCGAGTGCGGAATTCGAATCTATCAGTCGTCGCTGGGATTCGAACCCGATTCACTTCATTGGAAGGCGAACGCTCNCGGCAAGGGGACTCTAACCCATGATACGCCTACCGCTGCGGATATTTTACATCAGCTCTGTGATCAGTGCAAGCCGAGTGCGGAATTCGAATCCATCAGTCGTCGCTGGGATTCAAACCCGGTTTACCTCATTGGAAGAGGAACGCTCCCTCCCTTGAGCCATCACTGCTGAAACGACGTGAATGATTGCAGCAAGAGCTGCGTTTTTGTATAATTTAGAAGACAGAAAGGAAAATTAGTTCTTTTTAACAATAACTTTTTCGGCCACAAGGGCTTTAAAATATTGAAATTTGTAGAATTTAATATTTCTAAGTTTCACAGGTTTTTGATTGCTAAGTAAAATTCTGAAAATTGTAACATAAATGACAATTTCGCTCTACGCTATGGCCCATATTACGCTTGAAGTGCGAGATTTCTCGTACTCTACTGAGCACATGAGGCACAATTACTCTGCTTAGAATTTATGACAATTTTGTTCCTCTTAGCATTCATTCAATGGAGCATATACTGTTTTTCACAACGGATCATTTACTGGAACCTAAGTCCCGTAGTGGACTGATCATTAAAACACGGTTCCCAGCAGATCACCGAAGTCAAGCATCACTGGCTGAGGTCAGTGTGCGGGTGGGTTTACCCACTTGGATCAGTCTGCGTAGGGACCGAGGGTGTGCGGTATTGGTCCTCGTTAAACTGTGCTACCGTAAAGTGCTCGACTTCGCGCGCAGGTCGTTGGGCTACGGAAAGCGGGGGTGCCATCCCAAAATTGTGATGGCATGTCTTGGATCATCTTCGGGGATGTTTCCCAGACCGTCTCCAACAGCCCATTGTGCAGCTCTAGTGCGACGTAAATGAATTACAACAACAACATCACTACAAGGGAGCTGTTGAAGAAAATGAAACGTTCCTACACACAAAACTTATAAAAAAATTTAAATGAAGTCGAGGACCTAATTGCTAACACAATAAAATCATAAAAATGGACAGTAATTATTTTTGGCACATTTAAAAAAAAATCCTAAAGTAAATGTTTTTTTTTACAAAATAAAAATAATAATTTTTAATATATTTTATTCCCATTGTTCAGTAGCACTTTTTTCAATTTCAAATAGTTTGAGCAAATAGTTTTCAACCTAAAAACTTCTGATATCCCACTAAGTTTGCACGAATACTTCGATTACAAAATAGTGTCGCAACAAACGAAATGGAATTACATATCGTGAGCAAACATGTTTGTATTTTTTTTAATCCCCTGCAAAAATTTTTTCCATCTGGGATTTCAAAATTGAATATAACTTGAAGAACAATGATAGACATGACAATTTGTAATCAACCTTGTTATGAGGAATATTTATTTATTGCTTTTCGGAGAAATCAATAAGGAAGTGATTGAATTCTGTAGCGCGAAGTAAACGCAGAATTTTTGTATAAAATGACATCAGCTTTGGGTCCACCTTATCAGGATCTACACAATCCATCAAGTTGTTTTAAGAGATTTCATATTTTTTGCATATCAAGAACCATGAAAATAACGGTAAGCATGTTTTCTACGGCTCTCTTCACTAAACTAACATCCAAATTTTAAGGGTAAGGAGTCCTATTCCTTCGGAAAATGGTATGTTCATTCAGAGAAAGTACGTTTTTGTTACAGACAAGTACTGTTTTGTTCAGGGAAAGTACGTCTCTAAAAGTCAAAATTATCATCCGCTCTAGCTAAAGCATACTTAAAGTTAGCTTCTCCAACCATTAGGTTCGAGATCTGGTACGTGAAAATCTAACAATTTAAATCGAAACTTATCAAGGTGTTTCTCCCAGAATTCGACTTCTGCCACATTCATATGTCTCACCCGCTTATAGTGCTTACCCATCCATTCATCCATGGATCATAATTTTGACCTGAATAAGGGAACGAGCAATCTCCAATTCTGTACTCCCAGAGGTATAATTTGCTATGCGAACATGGAGGATTTTGTGACCCGACAATTTTAACGGTCAACAATCAACCTTTACTACACAGGGAGTCTTCCGTCGGCTGGATTCGAACGTCCAGCGTTTTGCCAACCAGACTATCCCGGCCGTAAAATTTTGTATAAATGGTGTTTTTATTTTCGGTGTTACAGTCAAATAATTTAGACCATTTTTAAAGACAACCCTTGACCCTTCAGGGAATAGAGCGATCGACTTCCTATTAGGTGACCTAGGTTCAGGTTGTTTATCAAACATATATATAACTGGAAGAGATTAAGATAAATTCGAACTTGTCTTATAAAAACAGAAAAGGATAGAAAGAAAAAATTTTAAAATTATTCTAAAATTAATGTAAACATTCTTATGAAATTATATTTATCTTCATAAAACGACAATTAACATTCATACTTCCTATAACAGTTGATTTCTATTTCTGTCGAATGCTTTGCAGCAAAAATAAACTTTCATTTTCTCGTGGTTGATTGTAAACAAGCTATACCGTTGTCATTTAACAGTTTCAAAAGTTCGCCAAAATTGACGAAAAAATTCATGACTGGAGTAAATACCTCTGAGCTCGGTGTAAACTTTCTCAATAATTGGTGTTTAGATTTAACTACATCTTTTTAAGTGTAAATGAACGTTCGATTCGGTATTAATAATTTTTTTAAAGTTAAGCACAAAATTTGGTTAAGTATTACATTACAGTTATCAACAGTGCACGATTATTTTAAAACAGTAACTATCTTTAAGAATGTTTGAGAAATTTCGTAGTTATCTATTTGCTATATACAGTCTCTGGTCAAATTATTTGACGCACTATAAGATTCCATGCAAAATCTGAATTATCAGGTGATACTCTACAGCTTTATTGTTTTTACGAAACCGGTTTGTACTTGTTTACGTTCGTTACCAACCAAATAAACGTAACCGTAATAGCGACATACATTTCAGAATTTCTTCAAGTAAAGCGAGAAGAATTGGATATATAAAATTTTGGCTCTCCATTTGTTGACATCATCCTCAAAACTATTATATCGCATGAGAAATTCTGGAATATATTTGAAGGACTAAATTCCATTCTTAAAAAGAGCATCATATTCTCCCAATTATGTAGTGCTGGTCAGCGAAATGCCATGCCAAACACCACTTGCCACTGTATTTTATAAATAATTTTTATACTTCGCATGTTTTGAAAGCAATTTAGTAATCATTTATTTTACACAAAAATATTAATTGCATTCATATGTTAAATTAATTTTTGAAATTTAATTTTTTGTGCACTATATGTAGTGTGTATTATTACCTATGTCTACCAACTATAAATTTATCTTGAAAAAATAAATGGTGCCCGCCATTCGACCGATATTCTGGTATTTGCTCTTAGGTACAAAAAGGTTGGGGACTACTGAGTTAGACGATATATTATATAAATATAGACTATTCATTATATCAGGTATTATATTAGTATATTTTAATAAATAGACCAAATCATTAGACGCACTGTAGTGTTTTAATAATTGGATGTTTTGCAAGAGTTTATATGCAATACTTTTACATTTAAACATACATCTAATGGGTTTTTATTCAGGAAATTTTTTATATATTTCATAATAATAATAATAATTATAATTTCATATAGTAATAATTTTTAACGTATTGCATTACAATGTTAACCAGTTGATACACGAACGTAAACAAGTGCAAACCGGTCTCTTAAAAACAATAAAGCTGTATTGTATTACCTTATAATTAAGATATTGACGTAAAATAGTATAGAGCGTCTAATAATTTGGTCAGGGATTGCAATAGCTGCGTTTCATTAAAATTATTGAAGGATGTTTCAGAATGAGCATAGAAATGAACTAAAAGTTGGTTTTGGTTTTAGTATTAAATTAAATTGGTTTAAGTGCCTTATTTGTTTCAAAATAATCCTTTAATCATTTAGATTCATTGAGTGACAAATAAACGTTGTGTATTTGCTTCATTTTCAGGTATTTATTCTGTTGGCTATGATGATGATGATGGCACATGGACTTCCCCAAGGAAATCCCCAAGGAACATATAATTTTGAATCTATGCTAAACTCTATATCGG